>NW_026924573.1:67500-239673 GCF_032062105.1 Saccostrea cuccullata | reverse complement strand
TTTGGACAACTTTTTAAATTAATATTCTATTTAATATTCAGTAATCTTTTAACATGGTAAGCTTGTTCACATTCTTCATCTGATTCAGGTCCATACTTATTCTGTTCTTCCTGTACACTTTGTTCTCTCATTGATATCCCCTTTCTCCTTTCGCCCACTCTTCCAGCTCCCTTCTGTACTCTCACAATGTCCCCTTTCTTCTGTTCTCTCTTTCTCTTTCATTTAGTTCTTTTTATGTCCCCAGATTAACAACAACTTAATAAAGCAAATATCGGTGTTCATAAATGATTATGCTGAAAGGTATCACAAAAACATCGATAAAAAAACATTTCAAGTGTTATTTTTACGCAAACAGCGATATTGATGCTTAAAATAAGGGAATTCCTAAAGGATCCGCTCCTATAGAACCTAAATCTCATTGGCTAGACCCCCCCCCCCAAAAAAAAAAATTATCAAGGTCAGTACACATGATGGATAAATTCATATTGTGATGTTGACATACACGAAAAATAACTGATATATGAAAATGTTCAAATGTTAACACACGACGCACTACACACAACACACAACACACGACGACGGACGAAAACGGATAGCAATAGGTCACCTGAGTGACACAGGTGACCTAACAATCTACGACTCACTCGCGTACGGGCTTATATCTCTCGGTTTATACGATACCCAAGAGCATTATTTCGTAACGGTATGGACAGTTTTCAAAACGAAGTAAGTTTTTGACAAAGAAAATGCTGAAGCAAGAATATCAGCAGTTTCGTTAAAAGGCTTCATTTCGTCAGAGTTATGGTCGGCACAATGACCTTGTCAGCCAGTACAATTTATCATGAAGTCATGTTGAGTCCTGCATGAAGTTTTTCATACTTAATTTTGGGCAAACTGAATTGACAAAAGATTTTTCCGTCCTTTAATGATCATGACAAGGAACACAAGGCGGGTGTGTCCGGTCGGCAGGGGATGCCCCATGACACATGATCCCACCTCTGATGTTTTACAGGTCCGCGTTTGCTCTGCTCCTGTTCTGCATTGTTTAATGGACTGTAACGTGTATGGGTCCGTGAATTTGAGTATAGATCCTTAATCAAGTCAATGAATTAAACAAATGATTATGTAGACTAGAGATAGATCACTGATTAAGCAAATGATTCGAAATGATAGATGACAAAGCATATGAAAAAAAGAACGAGTCAATATATACATATATCATTAGGATTTCCTATCCTTAACATAACAAAAACAACTAATGCCTAGGTCACATTTCCCGGCCGGTAGCCGTAGACCGGTGGTAATCGTTGGTAATCTGTGGTGTTAACGATGCCCTAACATCGGTCCACATCGGCCTAGTAGTCCTTACAGAATCAGTCACATTATCCAGCGATGGGTATTCGATGGGCAACCAATGACTTTTATGATAAAAATGGCGTGGTTGCCGGCCGGACTTTTAAAGGCCCAGCGAAGCATTGCTAATCATAAAACGATGTTACAGGATAATTGGTCGATGTATATTACATCGCTCATACGTTGGTGAACAGTTGACTACGGGCCAATGTTTGGTCGAACATCGACCGATGATCGGCCGTTATCTGTTGGACACCACTCAACCCCCCGATGACCTCAGATTCAACGGATATTGGACAAGGCTCGGCCATACATCGGGCGATCCGTAAAAGATGTGTTCATGATGGGTTGCCGATGAGGAGCGGTGTGAGGCATCGTTGGAGACATCGCTGAATTTTAACTACGAATTATTTCCTACCGATGACCCCACCGATTCGCAACATGGCCTCAGTCACCTTCCAATTACTAGTGATGCCCGGCCGGCAACCACACCATTTTCATCAAAAAACGCATCGGTTTCTCATCGTATACCCCATCGCTGGATAATGTGACTGATACTTAAGGCGTATAGGTCTTGTCCCTGATGTATGCAAACCCGGGATGTGTCCTGTACTCGGACACGTCTATGACAGGTACGTTTTAAGTTTCTGTCCTATACCCAGACAGATTTAAGTATTTATTATGAAGTAAATTATCACTATATTCCTTCAAAATATATTTTAAGCCCAGTATACTAGCCACCGTATACTGTATCCTCTTAAATCCCGTACCTTGCTATTTCGTTTTAGACGTCCTTCTGTTGTGAGCTCCGACTAACAACTGCCAGCTTTCAGCAAAACGCTCTTATATACAGTGATGATCACCCGGACTACCCTTGGCCGCTATCGTAGAGCAATACGATAAAGTCCGGGTGACATAATTCAGCAAGCATCCCGAGCCCAATCTGTCACAGGACTTTTTAGCTTGAATACAGTTCGTTATCTGAATATATTTTATAGACTGTTAATTAGCGTGATCAAATTTCTAACAGATTAATTAAAAATTCCTTTGTTAAAGGAATTTAAAAATAGTTCTAACATCTTTTCCAAATTAAGAACACTTAGAACACAAATGAAATAACATTTTTTTTAATTTATAATACAACGATATACGTGTGTAAACAATACAAATCTTGTTTCTTTAAAGTAAATTAACGTTCAAATATATTACCGAGAAGTTTTAATGATTAATGTCATTTATGTGAATTCTCAATTGTCAATAATTATGAACTATACAATTCTTAAAATGCTACTTTGGAAATTAAAGGTACTTGGAGACAGATTTGAAGTTATTACATGTATTTTCTCTATAATATTACGACTTATATATTTTAATAGTATTTCACACAAAAATTAATTAAAAATCTTATTTCGTTTAAAAGATATTGAAATTTCAATTTTTTCGGCGGGTTTGATTGACATATCCTTGCACTCTCACAAATTTAATTTTATTCTTAATCCTTAGGAAAAGTGGCAATATCGTTTTGTATAAATGAAAAATATTAGTACTATAATCCAGGGGCCCGTTTCACAAAACTATCTTATGACTAAGATCTGTCTTAAGACCGAAAATTATCGTAAGATTGCACCATAGCCGTTTCACAAAACTATCATATCTTATGATAATCGTAAGATCAATCATAATTTTAAGATAACTAGATACATGTCTTAAGTTTAAAGTGAAACTTGCAACAGTATATATTTTGCCTAAAAACCAAAGAATTTTTAAAGAAACGGTAGAGATAGAACAATCCTTTAGACTATATCAGGCCAGTCAGAACAATGTCAACCCCCCCCCCCAAAAAAAAGCCATAAAATATACGATAGGAAAAACTAAAATGTAAATACTTTATGTTTTCCCACTTTATTCATTTCAAGACATTTCTCTCCCAACTGAAATTGCACCCCCCCCCCCAAAAAAAAATTACTTTTGTTTATTTTGTTACATTGCGGCAGACAATATATAAATGGTTTTTATATGTCTCTAATTGTGATAATTTAATTTCAAAGTAAACATTTTATTCGGTCGTACAAAATTAGATAAAAATCAAATACATGTCGTTCAATTTCTGAGGCATCCTCTTAAACCACAGGAATATGTATGACAATTCAATATGCTGTAATATTTGATGCTGTATGTACATGCTCTCTTTATGTTTTTTATGATAGTATTGAAACAGCAAAATTTTGATTGGAATTTTTTCTTTCGTTTCTCTTCTTAGTCTGTTAGCAGTGATATATTGTTGCAGTAAGTTGTAGCGTTTCAAAGACACCTGTATTGAATAGATTTTATGAACTAACTTTGAACACGATTTGCTGTTTCAAGAGGAGTCATTGTTAAAATCGTTCATAATTTGCAAAGCTTCAGATATAGTAGTAGTTTTAATTAAAAGTAATCACATGCATTTTGTCAGAAACTACTATTTCCCGAGCAAGAAACATTTAAGGAGGAACAGGACTTTTAGCTTAAAAAAATCCTGTCAATGAATTTTTTTCGTATTTTTTATATTACTAATTTAATATATACTTAACATTTTAAAACGGTCCTGTCATGGGATTTCTTGACTTATTTAAAAGATATCGCCCGACAAATACCGCCTTGTGTAGAGTTTGTATGGAGTTTAGATACTTCAAGTTTACGGGCCCATAACGGAGTCCATCATGCGAATTTTTACGCACAAACGATAAATATTACAGATAACACTATATACTCAAATATTTCAGAATATTCATAGTATTTAAATTATCTAAAAGCAATTGTTTTAATTTTATATAGTATTTGGGTGGGATAATTTCTGCATTTTTCAAGGCAGCTTCAACGACAAAAACCTCATTGGGAAAAAATTCTGTCAATAAATATTTCTAAATTTACGACTGAATGTCAGTCCTTCATCGTAATTATTTACTGCATAAATATCACAGGGTGAAGCTTACCTCAATTTCGCACAGGACATCGTTGAATTAGACGTAAGCATGATAAAAACGCTTTACGTTTGTATTTTCCGAGTGCGGGAAATCAATTGTGACGTCACAGGAAAACATAAACATTCAAAATTATTAAATAGAGAGAATCTCTGCTACTAAACACGAAAAATATTAATTTAAAAAAATCTGCTTCAGAAATTTATCACGATACATTGACTGTGACCTGTTTATTATGAAATTAAACTGATCATGACGGGTGTGTGTACTTGATCTCGCTGCACTGAAAATTCAAACACTACGTCTATGACGTCACTGACGTCAAACTGCAGGGTAAAGAGAAACAAATGTGTGGATTGGGCAACTTCACAATATCTAAATGATGGCAAGATCTTTAAAAATTTTATGAATAAAATTAAACATGTTAAATGTTTAAACAACAATTTTAGAATTTAGAATAAACAAGAACTGTTGACTTTAACAACGTTTAACATGTATATCATCACCGATTATGACGTAATGTCTTTTTAGTCATGTGACATGTGCCCTGTCTCCCCTTAAGCAAATTTTATTTATTAATTTTTTGTAATGAAATTAATTCAATATTTAATTTAATGACCTCCTCCCAACACACACACACACACACCCTCTCACACCCTCCCTCACACACACACACAAAGTACATTAAAGTTGATGCAATAAAATGTTGTTTTTTCTGAGGGTATAAATGCAAAACAAACTATATGAGACACACATTATTTCAACATTTCGAAGAAAATTACAGAAAAAAACTTCGCGAAAACATATTTGTTTAAAAAAAAATCCCTGTGATACTGAATAATGGAATTTGTCTTAAGACTTGTCTTAAGATATCTTATACTTAAGATAGTTTTGTGAAACAGCAGTGACAAATCTTACGATTGTCATAAGTCAGATCTTATATGATCGTAACATCTATCTTAGGACAAATCTTACGATAGTTTTGTGAAACGGGCTCCAGAAAATTCAGAGTAGACACGTTCGAAAGCAAAACAAACACACAGTATATTGTCAGTCCGTGCAGTTGTGGTAAGCAGACTGTGACGATTGAACGCACCCGGTGAATTCTAAATATAAACAATAACAGATCTCGAGCCCTGTTTACAAAAACTGTGTACATAACACGAGTGTGCTCGATTTGCTAAACTCTGTACGCATCTCTTAGTTCGGAATGACAATACTTGTGAAGGTGTTTTGCTTTCTAACATTTCTACTCTGAATAAAATTATTTTTCTTGATAAAAGTTTTAATATTTCTCATTAAAACACATCAAAATTGCCACTTTTCCTAAGGATTAAGAATAAAGTTAAAATTTGTGAAAGTGCAAGGATGTGTCAATCAAACCCGCCAAAAAATTGAAAGTTTTAATAACTTTTAAATGAAATAAGATTTTTAATTAATTTTTGTGTGAAATGCTATTAAAATATATAATTCGTGATATTATACAGAAAAAATATTAACTTCAAATCTGTGTCCAAGTACTTTAAATCAGATTTGACTGAAGGGGCACATCATCATGAAAAAAATAAGCATCAGTTTACAAGGATGTTAATAAATAAGTTTATGTATGATAAAATGTGTCAAAATGAATAAACCTTTCCTAATGAACAAGGCAAGAGAAACCGCGTCATATAATATCAACTTCGACAATAGATAAAACATCAACAGGTTTAAATTATTCACAAGTTAAAAGTTTCATTGCTGGTACTCTAATTATTAAAATATATGATACACGAATACTACGCAAACAATTATTTTGTTGAGTGCATTTGAAAATTTTAATTTCATAACTTAAAGATGGAATTCTAGATAAAATAGCATATATCAATACCTTCTATCTTAATTCTTAAATGAAAATTATATACTACTTTGGAAATATAAATGATTGTAAACTACCTTCATTTGGTTTCTCAAGACCTTTTTCTAAATAATAATAATCTATTTTCACACCTAAATTAGCACTTCAATATCAAATCTGTCGTTTATAGTCGCACTAATTTTCTACAATCTCGGGGCACGAAATCAATTTTTTGTCCTGTAAGGATTGTGGGATACTGAGCGCAGGCGCAGACATGCGTCGTCCGCGCAGGCGTATTGCTCTGTCAATAACTGGCGGGACATCGTAAGTGATGGAGGCTCGTGAACCACGGCGACGATGCACATAAATAACAGTCGTTTCTGATTGGGATTCATCTGAATCCACGCTGTTCAAAGACAAGGTGCTGCTGCTTGTATTGGTACCAGTCCCACTGCCATTGTTGTTATTGATTCCGTTCGAAATACCAACTGACACCTCATTCTTATGATTCTCTGCAAACGCGCGAAAAGCTTCTTCCAAGATTTCTTCTGAAACCCCTCGGTTTGCCCAAATGCAGGTGACACCTAAAATGTCATATAAAATGATATCGGGAGAAAAATACACTTAAATGAATATGCTTTTTTTCAAATAATAATACTATATAATGTAGAGCTGTGAATAAATATTAAGCACAACGTTATATACGTTATAAGAAATTGATAAAATTACATGTATGTAAAGGTTTTTCTGTAATATAATATTAAATAGATATCAATAGAGTCCCCTCCTAACTGCAATATCCGTAGTCCAGGGGCAATGATATTCAAAACTGAGAGATCCACTGTAAAAATGCTCTTAATTTGCATTACACAGACGGGAAATTTTTTTTTATTGTGTGCACTATAAATTCATCAATGGCCCGCCCAGAAACCCTGATGAGTTGGCCATGAATTTTACCATTAGAATGTGGATGCAAAGGAACCCTTACTCATCATAAATAGCATTATATTAACACACGGATAAGACAAGGAGTTTTTAGAGGATGTATGTATTTTTGTTACAAATTTGATAAGTAGAGCCCCATTCTAACTCGCCCCAGAACCCCTAACCCTGATGCCATGATGAAATTTCACAATTTTTTTAGAGGGCGAAATGCCCTCTAAATTATCAACGCAAACACCTTGATGTATCGGGGGAAAGATGATTTTAAACATAGGAATATTTTTTACGGTTATAGCTCCCAATCCTCAGAGACCATGGAACTCACAGCATTGATACCCCTTTAGTCATTATACATCATGGTTGAAATTCGTCATGTGGTTAAGAGAAGAAAGCTGACGATGTTCAAAAGTTACATGTAACGAACGACAAAGAACAAAAGCAAATTGCAATACATGTAGGTGTTTCTCGAGATTCGGTTGACCTAAAATGCTGCATTTAGAAAATACTAATTTTATTATTTTGTTACCAAGAGTTACATGTATCATTAACCGAATATTAATCGTTTGTGTTTAATAGATTGCATCATTTGGTGTTGCAAAACAAATTGTGAGAAACAAATAGCGTTTATCTAGAAATTTATAAATCAGGGAATGGGGATAAATTTGTGAGATATAGACTAAATAAATACATGCATTATTGTTACCTAAGCAGGTATGTGCCACTTCTGAGAGATGATCTCGCTCGTCATCGAAAAACATCATGTCAGGAAAAGCGATCCCGCTGTCTTTTTTAATACTGAAACAGACAAAGAAATTTGAATTTCCACTCGTGACATTTCTGTCGGCTTTAAATTGCATCCCCCTCCTATCCTTGATTTTCATCAACAATCAAATCATTAGATTTAAATTAAAAAAATAATTTGGAATTTGAGCCATTGCTTCCTTTTTTTCTGAAATATATATCATTTTTAATCAAGAATTCAAGATATAAGAAAATTATATCTCTACACAAAACTGAAGATACGAAATTAAAAGAATGAAGTATGATTCCTCTTGATTCTGATGGCGTTTAACTTTTCAATCTTCTATTTCCCTTATTCATGTAGCAATGTTCCCTTGTCATCATATTTTATGTCGAACATCTTCTAAATACTGTAGATTCCTTATTTTTCGCGAGTACTTATTATCGCGAATGAGCTCCACAACGTTAAATCGCTAGAATAATAAATCGCGAATGGACGGTTGGTCAAGAGATTTTACTTAGATTTCAGCACCATAAAAATAAAGGCGAGTATTTTTATTTCGCGTGTGGTGCTTCTCGCGAAATTACGCGATAATTAATTCCACGCGTATATTAAGGAATCTACAGTAGATAGGAGTTATTTACACACAAGTTGATGAAACGTAAATATGAACAGTTTTCTTTAAGGTCATCATTTCGCGAATTCTACAGTCGATACATTGACTTTGTCAGAAAATATACAATATATCATTAAGCAAATGCTGATTTATAAATGTTTTGATTCCAATGGTTAGGCACTATTTACACGCTTAATTGCCTACAATAAAGTTATTATTTTTCAAACAATATATAGTGAATACCCTGTAACAGAAAAAATTATCTTAGTTTGTATCCATTTGTTAATTTATAAATAAAAATAGGAAGAATGGGTGGATCTTAATTCGTATAATAGACGTGTACATGTATGCCTGTCAAGATGGAATGGGTTTCCTAGCACATTACAATGTTTAGATGTTGCGATTCTATGTACAGATGTGTCCTTGTGATTTAAACACCTCAAGCAATTAATTAATTTATTTATTGAAATATTTTTATGATGTTTCAAATAGTAATTAACAATGTTAACAAAGATGTTTACAGATTTATTACAAATATCAACAAATATTAATGACCCCACCATTTGCCATTATGATGATCTGAGCTGACAAGTAGCTGTCGACCACATGCAAGAAGAATGCATACTACGTGAAACACGTAATAAAAAGCTATGTGTATTCATCTGGACGGGTTAGTAAGGTCAGTTGAGTTTACGCCAGGTAAACAACAATCGTTTTTAAATGGAAATGCCAATTTTGAAAATACTTTTAATTACCTAAATTGAGCTAACTGAGGTACAATTTTCTCCTTTCATATATAGGTAGTTCTTAATTTTTAAAAAAAACTGACCAGCAGAAAATTAAAAGTGAACTCCACTGTGCTCACGCTCTTTTATGCGTGCGTGTTTGGGGGGAGGGAGGGGGTCTGGACTAAAATGAATGGCAGTTGGATGTTAACTGATTTTAAGTTGTATATTTATTTTCACTTACTTGTATTCCTTGATGGTACATTAATCCAAGATTAAGTATACATGTATATACCAATTCAAAACTTTGATTATCCATTTTGGCCCTAACTTACCTTTAGGGGACATAGCTTGAGCAAACACTACCTTACATGTAGAACGCTTCAATATCAATATGTACCGTTCTTAAGAAAAAGATTTTTCCCTCTAGATTCCCATGTAAAACGGTGGCCCCACCTTGGTTGTCATAAATAAACTTGAATCTACATTATGTAATAAAGATTTCATATTAGTTTTAACATATAGTGTATCCAGCCCAATAATTTTTGAAAAGATTTTTAAAAGATGATACCGAAGTTTTACCGAGTCTAAATTATCTCCAATTGGAGGAAGGTCTGGCCCTTTATTTAAACAAACTTGAATCTCCTTCATCAAAGGATGCTTTTTGGCAAGTTTGTTCGAAATTCACCCTGTGGTTCTTGAGAAGAAGTTAAAAATGTGAAAAGTTTGCAGACGCCAGACAAATTGTGAGCAGAAAATCTCACTCGAGTTTTCAGCTCATGTAGGCTTTTAAAGGAGTATTGTGTGTTTCAGATAATAAATATGGATTGAAAGATAGAAATTGAAAAACTAATAATTATAATTATGTTTTTTTATTTTCTTGTTTGCCGAAACATGGGCATTTTTCACCTTTTGTTTGTCCGTTTGCCTTAATTCTTTTTCTCATTTTTCAAGAAATGATTTATCACTGCCTTATTTATCTCAACCATTTTCGTAGGATTTGAACATGCCTTAATACAGAATATATAATATTACTTACTTTAGGAAATGTGTTATTTTGGATCCAGGATAGATTTCTATGTAATCAAAGAATTTGTTCCATCCAAAGAAATTCACAAGGCGTTTCACCTCCTCCTTGTTGAAAGCTCTGAAAAAATAAACCAATTTTTTTTTTAATTAAACAATTTGTGTGATGGAAACGGAAATACTTAATCGTAATTCATTTAAATATCCTTTTTCGTATTTTCAGATCTTGAGTTTGTATTGGAAATCTTGTCTGTAGTTAAATGAAAATAGTTTCAATTTTTTGGGCAACCATAACGCTTTAATCTTGATTATACAAGGAAGTGTTCAAAAATGCCCATGAAAAAAAAATATTCACGCGATATGTACCAAAATGGTCATTTATTACAAATAATAATATTTCTATATCCCTACTTCTAGATAAATCCTGTTACTTCTACATTAAGCCTATAAAAACGTACGAGTTTTGGACAAATTATCTACCTGAGTAAGGATATAGTGATTATGAGGGATTAAAGAGGTTGGGTGGTTGTGGCCATTTTGATACTATTATGATCTCCTTTAGAAGAAGAGCTCCATATAAAGATATAACAAAATGATAAAATTTTAAAACTAAAATTTATGAATTTTTTCTTTGTCAAATGATAGTTGACAGCTTAAGATATCATATCCCAAAATTTAAGTTATATCTGGTGGTTAATAAACAAAAAATTTGTTGACCGCCTAGCCTCCTTAAGATTAGAAAAAAATTATTTAAGCTGTCATTTTTATATGAAACATGTTGAGTTTATCGATTATAAAGAGTTATTTGTGCTGTGTTTTTGGAATTCGGAACATCGAGTAAGTATCACCAAGTAAGTGTCGATAATGTATGTGATTAATTGATTTAATTTCAGGTGATGTATTAATCTTAACCTTTTTAATTTATTCCTTGACTTTGAAATCATTCATTACAATAAAGATTTCCTATTTAATTGAAAGTTTTAATTACAAATCCATTTCAAGTCTAAAAGCGCACCAGGTTTTGATAATTAAGAAAAAAGTGCATTTTCGTGAAAAATCACAAGATACATGTATTTCTGAATATGAGGGACTTACTCATTCTAATAAAGATTAAGCAGCAGCTTAGTATCATGAAGGGAAAAATTTATTTCATTTTTTTAAAAATATATAAATAAGTTATAACTATATCCTTGAAGGATGTCAGAAACTCGGTTATTTGGTTAAATGTCTATATGCTGCTGCAATGTGTATATGCTCAAATGCATGATTTAAGTATTTCCCTCTAACTGCAGAGAATAAAAGCGCATCTCTGTTTCACATCCAACTTCTTTCGCTCCCTGTTTATGAGTCATTTTCTGCAGAAACATATGCGAGTTCATCAATCACGGCAAAATCATCATTGATATTCATTGACAATGATTGCATACTTTTACTTTTCTTTTAAACATTCACAATTTGTTTAAATGCCACATCATAACATTTGCTATTTATTTAAAAGAACAAAATATACATTTGGCAATCCGAATGTTATATAATTCAAGTGTCATTTGTTTAAAATGAAGAGTGTACAAGTGTACTTTTAGATTTTTATGCCCTTCGTGACTATCAAGGGCATCTTTCAAAGTCTCTAAGCACAAGTAACGCATGTCTGAAAAAGCAACATCCATAACTTAACTGAGATGTAAACACTTCAACAGTTGTCCTATTGCCTCACTGATACAATATGCTCAAACAATCTTGTGTAATAAAACATAATGACTATGGAATAGCTGGTTCACAAATGAAGTTGTTATGCAATTTAGCGTATTTTTTGTGACTTGCTTGATTATTGTTAAGAGAGAAGATATTTTTCCCCAGAAGAACGCTGGTCATTTAACTTACTCTGATGCTACAGCGAGTTTGTAACCCTCATTATGAAGTCTGTGTAAAATTGGATCGATGTCTGGGAATGCTTTTACCTCTCGACTGCAGGCGTCAAATACTTTACCATCTCTGAAAAGACATGACACTTTACAAATGAACTATATCAAATATTGCAATTTCTCGAAATTTCCCTTAGAAAAACGAAGAGTTTATGCTCTTAAACATGTACAGGAATTGCTGAAAAATATGTTCTTCAGTTTAGTACAAGAACTGTGTAATTCTAAAGTCATTTTAAAGTAGGACAACATTTTTGGTTTTAGGGCATACAGGATTGTTAGGAACCCTTTAAGATAAAGTAACAAGATGTACAGCATTTTTTTAAACAAGAGGCCCATGGACCTTATAGGTCACCTGAGTATCATGTATCAACTTTCCAACTAATGAATTTGGTTTGTGATTTAAACTAGGTGCCATGAAATTCACGATTTTGAAATAGGCACGATTTTTCATTTTAAATATACACGTAGCATGTTTTAAGCTTGATTTCTTAATAACAGGAGGTAGAGTAGGGGAGCAAAGAAAAAATCCATTTTCATTAATCAGCAATACTAAACAATAATCAGTAGTGCCCTCACCCCATAGGAACCCCTGTCCTGGCTACACGTTTCAAAATTTGGAAAAGGCACTCTTGCTCATAGATTTCAAAGCATTAATTCATTTTCAGTATATAATCATTAGATCCCCCAACCCTCGGTACCCTTGACCTAGGGGTTTCGCTATTCATAATTCTGGAAGGGCCCTTGTTCATCATAAATAATATACTGAGATCATCACAATAATACCCAGGAGCAGAGAAGATTTTCAAAGAATTCATGCAGTTCCATTATACAATCATTAGACCTCTGCCATAACACCAGAACCCCTGACCCAGGGGCCATGAAATTCACAATTTTGGAAGAGTTAAACTTCTTCGTCATAACTACTGTAGACGTACTTTTACCGCAGGGTCATAATTCCGCGGAATCTCAATTTCTGTTTAATCCGCAGGTAGAAAATTAAGCGGATTTTCTAGATTGTCATTATATGCCTTACATTTATACTAAGTACGCTTGGACAAATTTCCGCGGAAAATTTGTGACCGCGTACATAGCGTAAATTGATACCATGCGGAAAAAAGTACTTCTACAGTATGTGCAAAGTTAATTTGTTTAATACCCAGGAGCAGAGGAGATGAATTTCAAATAATTTATGCATTTTCACTTAATCACCATTACATCCTCACCCTAAAACCAGAAAACCTGACCCAGGGGCAATGAAGTTCACTATTTTGAAAGAAGCATTCTTCCCTTTTTTAACTATGAAAATAGTTCATTGGTTTAATACCAAGGAGCAGAGAAGATTTTCAAACAATTCATGCATTTTCACTATATAATCATAGAGCCCTGCCTTAACACCAGAGCCTTAGGGGCCATGGATTTCACACTTTAGGTAGAGGGCTCAATGCATGTTACAATCAAGCCTATGCTTTGACTAATTGATGTCCAGGAGTAAAGTGGAGGTTTTTTTAATTAGATTTTTACCCCATCCAAAAGGCCGAGGGGGGGGGGGGGGAGACATGAATTTCACAGTTTTTGTTCTTCTTCACCCATAGTTGCTCTATTCCAAATTTGGTTGAAATTAATTCAGTGGTTCCAGAGATTGACGTTAAAATTTTTCGAAAAGTTTATGACCGATTAACAACGAACAAGGCATCGAACCTTGTTCTCTAGCTTTCCTTTCAATACTAGAAGAACAATACGCTTTTGAGATAAATTACATTCAAAACCCCCTCTTTGAAAATAATGTTTGCTGGAGAAGACAACCTATATCATGTTCTTCATTTGAACATCAAGGTTCTATTTGTAATTTACCTATGAAATTAAATTGAATATGAAGTCAAAAACATGATTAAATAGTAACATCATCGTCGAAAGTCCTGTCCAGTTATGGAATTCTCAAATCAGGTCATTAATGATCTGTTTGCACTGAAAAAACGAACCTTTCAGGCGTAATGTATTTTAGAAGCTCTGTAACTTTGCTATTTAGTTAATACGTTCATTTTGTTTTTCCGTTCATTTTAGTATAAAAATTATACAGATCAACCCGAGAGTGAGAGTTTTATAACACGCCTTACCTCGTTCTGTTAAAAGGTGGCTCGACATTCACTTTTCTATCCACCCAGAAAGGCCATAATGTGTAGTCTGAAACGATGATCAAACAATAGGAATACAATCATATTTATTAATTATTAAATATTTTACAGGGTATTGGATATAAATTGCAAAAAAATGATCTTCAGAATAATCTATTATCTTTCATGCATCTGCTTGAGGTTACAACCAAGAACAAAGGCATGTTTATTGTTTCTTGACATGATTCTTCTTAATTGTTTTGCTAACTTTGACTAACTATCCAAATAAAAACACTATCAAAAAATATGCATCGCAGTAGATGTGATAATTTCAAGATAAGTAAGCAGGACAAAAGAATTTGTAAAGTGTGTTGACCCGCTGTTAGAGTATTCCAGCATGCTGCAGTTCGCCCACACCTACAGTTGCCATCATCGTCTGCTAATCGTAGCCTTCTGGTAGTGATCATTTATACCAGTGGGTTGTAATGTATTAAGCTCATTTCGCCATACTCCTAATGATGGTTGTCTATAACTCAGTCTTCAATGTCCAGCGTAATATTTAGCACTAATTAACATTAAACTATGTTGCTTTCTAAGTTAAAAAAAAAATAGTCCTAATTGTATATATATTGTTAGTTTGCTTGACGAAAATTTTCCACTCGAATGCTTGCCGATGGAAAGCTGCAAATTTTAATCTATAATGGCAATTGTGCAGTAGGGGACCTTTTTCGTGCCAGCATATACTTTGACTTGGGACCTCGGAAAATGGTCTCATCCGTAGGACTATAACTATTTCGAAATATTGTGTGAATGATCAAGATCGAGATGCATCATAAAGACGTTTCATTGATTGAATCGGAATATACATACATGTAATACCTTTGAGACCTCAGCTTGTTTATTGAAAAAATCTCAAAACTTCAGAACACTTTAACAACTTTTACAAAGATTTTATATAATTTGGTTTAAGTGCAAATCGAACGTTTTTGATTTATATTTATGTGGTTTGAACTTCGATTGCCAAAAAGGTTAAACAAGCACTGTAGAGCCTTACCACAATTATTGATAATTCTATAACGCTAATATTTCAAAGTGATAAACAACTCGTTAAGCAGTTTCTCACAGGCCACCGGGAGATCATTGCATTGTTTACAGAACACTATGTGGTACTGCCGTTTATCAGTGGTATTTGAGAGAGCATATAACTTTGGTGGGAAGTACTTGATAAAAATAATTCTCTTACACATTTATGCCAGATTAAGTCAGTGGCGGATTTATAATTCTCACAATATTTGACAAATCGATGTTTTTTGGTGTGGCTGTGGGCCCCCATGCCTCAGATTTCTGGATCCGCCACTGTAAGTCATGTGAATTCGCGTGAAAATAACTTACGATACAACGATACTATATTTTCTAAATTGAAGTGAGCCAGAAAATATGATAGTATATTGGAAGGAAATAGGTACATATTTATGATGGGGAAACACCTCGTTTTATATGATGCATTGTAAACGGTTTGTGTCATAAAAATAAGATGGGCTCAATTTTCAAGACAACGAACAAATTACTAACATATGCTTATTTTGTCAAGGTACCAAACTATTCAACGTATGTCTTAGGGAATAAAAAAACAGAAGTCTCTGTCGAGACTGTAGCTCTACTGGTTTGTACTTATAACAAAGGATGAGAAAAGAAGCCATTGCCATTAGACCAAAACTGTAGAAGGTGTAGCGTTTTAAAGGAATTTCACAGAAAATTCTATTGTTAGTAACAATGGCAACACCGTTCATCGATGAAATCAAAGTCTGATGAATTCGCATGTTTTATTACTCATCTGCTACAGGTGTATGTCTATGTTGTTTTTGGAGACCAGGTTTTCCAACAATCTATTGGAATTCCCATGGGTACCAATTGCGCTCCGTTATTAGCAGACCTATTTTTGGAAGCAAAATTTGTGCAAAATCTTAGGCGTTAAAAGAAGAAAAACACTTGCTGTGGCCTTCAACTCGACAATTAGATATATCGATGACGTACTGTCAATTAACGATGGTAATTTCCATTCTTATGTCGCTACGATATATCCTGGTAAGCTTCAGATAAAAGATACCACATAGTTTAATAAACTTTTACACTAATTTTGTATATGTTTTATATATAATTAGTCTTGTTTGATTTTGATTGTACATATATTCATACAGAAGTTCGTAATGCTTGTAATATGTGTGAAATTTTCAATTAAAAAAAAAAGATACCACAGAGTCTGACATATCTGTTTCATATCTAGATATTTTACTTGAATGAAAGAAAAAGTGAGCAAGCTCACATACCCCACGCTCACCCAAAAGTCGAAGTGCTGAAATTCCCGGAAAAAATAAAGGAATCGGAATTTCCTGGTAATATGCACATCTACACATTGTGTCCTAAATATCTGCAAAGTTTGACGAAATTGTGTGCAGGAAATTGTTGTGCTGACAAACTGTTCATCTCTATATTCAAGATATAACCGAAAATCTAAGTGGAAAAATGCAGAAATTCGCAGAATATAAAGAAATCGAAATTTCCTGGTAATATGCACATCTACACATTGTGTCCTTAATATCTGCAAAGTTTGACGAAATTGTGTGCAGCAAATTGTTGTGCTGACAAACTGTTCATCTCTATATTCAAGATATGACCAAAAATCTAAGTTGGAAAGTGTGAAAATTCCCGGAAAAAATAAAGGAATCAGAAATTTCCTGGTAATATACACATCTACACATTGTGTCCTAAATATCTGCAAAGTTTGACGAAATTCTGTGCAGCGGTTTATGAGGAGTTGCGCTGACAAAAAAAAAAGAACTGACTGACTGACTGACTGATGGATGGGTCAAAAACATTATACCTCATGCAACTTGTTGCGTGGGGTATAAAAAGACTTAATGGTAATCTAACAACCAAGCTCTATGATAAACGTGATGACTTTTCTATCGTCAACTTCCCTTTCTTATGCAGCAGTATACCTTCATCACCTGCATACGGAGTTTACAAATCTCAGTTGATTAGATACGCAAGAGCATGCTCCACGTATGAACAATTTCTACAACGAGGTAAATTATTTGCAAACAAGTTGATGAAACAAGAATTTCAGCAAGCTCGTTTAAAGTCATCATTTCGTTAGTTCTATGGTCGATACTATGACCTTTTCAGCAAATACAATTCATCATTGAGTCAAATGCTGACTGACGTTTTTATACTAATTGTTAGTCCATTATTTATACACTGAATTGACGACCCCGTTATTTCCCGATCATGACAAGGAGCACACGACAGGTGTGACCGGTCGGCAGTGGATGCTCACTCCTCCATGGCACCTGATCCCACCTCTGATGTTTTAGAGGTCCGTGTTTGCTCTGCTCCTACTTTGTATTATTTTATAGACTTTTGATCTGGAATACTGTTCGATATCTTTATATGTTTCATAGTATAGACCAGTTAGCACTGTTTGCTAAATCGCTGCTGTGCATACTCTTGTACAGAAGTTTAATAGCAAAGTACTTTGTTTACATTGAAAATGTTATCATACAACTTTTAACATCAATTTTGAAGGAATCACATTTAGGCATTCCACGCAAATGAACAAAGACTGGTAACATGGATTTAAGTAATTCAATTACCGTCCATTTCCCATTTAGACACATTAACATCAAGACGAATCTTTGATGTTGTTTAAATCTGAAGACAAAATGCATTCTCAGAAACTTGTCTTTGAACTAAGCCATTGTTTAATAGATATCAAGGTTAAAGCTCTATATTTAACTTCGCGTATCTAGGACAATTATTTTGGATATCGGGGTGACCTAGAAGTCTAAATGTCCGTAGAAACCTAGATTTGAAAAAGCACATAACTCTTATGTTAATCGCGATAAACGGTAAGGAAACGTCTTAACAGGAAATGATAATTACACTTTATCTGATAACACGTTTCTATCAATAGTAATTTAACTAATTATGGATGGGTTTCATTTGACTCAGATATATTATGTTTTGATTTCTCCAATATTATCAATTTATCATATCGTATTTAGCCTCCACCTAGCGTGCCTCCAAAGATGCGGAATATGGGTCATTTAGTTTGAGTTTTAGAAATTATCAATAAAACTTAACAGACTGTAAAAAATTCTGAATGGATCGAAACTGTCACCATATGTTACACAGACTCGATGAGAATGTTTATTTAAAACAAAAATATTGATAAACAACAACAAACAAAACGTCATATACTGAAGATAACTTAATTTTCGCGACACCTTATTTTCGCGAGATTGTCATTCATTCTTTATTAGCGAGACAAAATTTTCGCGAAATGTGTCATTGCTCTATACAATCTTATGGAATTTTATTATACGTGAAATTTTCGCGAGCATTCCCTCTCGCGTAATAACGCGAAAATAAAGTTCTCGCGAATAAAAAGTGATTTACAGTATAACGGTTAAAGAATTGTACATGTAGGACATTCATACTCTTAAGACATCTTCGCTAGCCAAGGGTTTAGGTCCGAAGCGGTGCGGACCGAAAACCCTTGGCTAGCGAAGATGACAAGAAGACTCATGGCAAATTCAAAGAAATTCATATACGAGTTATTAACTATCAACTTTCTTAGTTTAATACTCATCAGAACATTGTTATCTTTATAAGTAAGAAAGAGGCTTGTAGTATGAATATAATAAGTAACAACTTCTACTTTGTCTCTTTATGCCTGTGAAAACGACATCAAATATACTTGTCTAAAACATCTTTTTCGTCGAGTATGTGCCTGCGACCTTTCTTTTTGATTTTGTTAAGTTAGAACTTGAAAAATATTTTTGGAGATGTATAACACAATTGCAAAAGGCCATATATACAAATGATAATGTCTTTACAGTCCCTTGAAATACGAAGGCGACCTACTGCTGTTTTCGTCCAATTCTTCCTGTACAATTTAACTTTCTGGCTTCTTCTTTGGAAGTACCAAACCTTACCAATTTCAGCATGTGGCAAAAACCATCTAAGGGTGAAAGGGAATACTATACCTCAGTATTAACAAGGTCCCCGCCCCACCCCTAATTTGAATCCCTTGCAGAACGTTGAAAGTGGTTCTTTCAATGACACCGTATAAGTCGAGGTCTAGGCCCCTATAGCTAGTTTCGCAGCAGGTAGTTGTCATAAAAAAAGATCTTTTACATGAACTACTAAATAGCCCACCGAGCCGAATATTAGTTTAAGTTTGCAATCTACCTACGACAAGTGGTGATGTCTCCATATGAGTGAAAATGTTTAAGAGGGAAGTTTAACAACAACCAAACGACACATTATAACCAAATGTAATGTTTTTAACGCAATGTCTTTCTCGAGATTGACAGAAGGTATTTCTCTTTGGATTGACAAGAAATCGGTAGGTAACTAATAACAGTTTACTACCAGTACCAAAATTCCAGACGATGTTGTCGAGGTTGTTGCAATGTTCCCTGCTCGGCTTTATCCTCTAAATGACCCGTCAAAAGCGCTTATGGGCTTCTGTTGGAGAAGTGAGGGTACGCCACGTGCTGAATTAGTTTTTCAAATTGGGCAATAAAGAAGGCATGTGTGTCTATGTTATCTATGGTTTTGTCATAAAAACTCTTATCTTTTATAGATTACATGGATAATTCTAATGGTATCGCAATGAGTGTCTGATTTAATTATGACCTTTCCGACAGTTCATGGCGAACAGGTGACCTTAGAATTTTGTTTTCTTAGTTTCGAACTAAAAACAATCTTCCTTGGCGCCATTTTTTTTTTTAATATTTCAAATGTAAATATTAAAAATAACTTTGATTTTTTTTAATGCCGGTAGCAAATAGACAATTTTTTTCACCGGTTGATTATGGTTCGAGAAGAGTTTGGGGACATTCCAACTGATCGCTTCTCAATACATCTCGTTTAAGTGTTTTCGTGAACATTGCTGAATCTTCCGTCTCATATTTGCCGTTCATGGCCAAAGGTAATTTGTTTGTCAGCAAACACATTAAACGATCATCATTGTAATAGACAAGAAACAGTTATTCTGCCTTCAGAAAAGAATCCAAAATACTTTTGGAATGAAGATGGCTATTCCAGAACCTTTGATTTTTCAATACCTTTAAGAGTTTTCCGATGCAAGAATAGCAGCAAGATTTTTGATCGATGAAATAGTTGTTCATTTTAACCTTTCTTCCATATTCTTCATGTTGGTATTGCTTTTGCTTGCCGACGGATTAAAAAGTTCAGGGGAAAAATTTTGTTGCTTGCCTATAATTATATACAAAGAATAATTTACATATATGGCCAAGAGGAATGATCGATTAAAAAAAAAAACAATTGAGGCAATGACCACGACTAGAAATCAATTGAGTTAAAAACACTTTGGTATCCATTTATCATTTAAAGAAGTATATTAATATTCATCTTTATTATATGTATATCTGTTTATTAGTATTTATTTCACATATTTTCAATGATGACAAATATACAGAGGAACACTTTAATGGTGATAAATATTTTGCCCATTTTATGAATGGGGAAGTAATTAACTGCTACGTACCATGTTCTTAATTCCTTTTAATAAATGTGCAACTCAAATTTAGTTTCACAACCTATTTTGAGTAAATAAACAATCCTTAGATTAGCATAAGAGTGCAGCAGGCATTTTTAGCTCTACTGGTCAGAGACCAGAAGAGCTTATGCGATAGTAATGCGTCCGGCGTCCGTCTGTCTGTAAACAATTTTTCAAAACGCTACTCCTCCTACAATTTTAGTCTGATTTCAATATTACTTGGCACACAAGTAGACTACACTTAGATACATAGAATAGTGCATCGGTTTTTAATTTCGATGAACGGTGTTGCCATGGTTACTAAAAATAGAATTGTCTGTGAAATTCCTTAAAAACGCTACTCCTTCTACAGTTTTGGTCTGATTTCAATATAACTTGGTACACAAGTAGACTACACTAAGATACATAGAATAGTGCACGTTTTTTAATTTCATGAACGGTGTTGCCATGGTTTAAAAATAGAATTTTCTATGAAATTCCTTTATTCCTCCTACAGTTTTGGTCTGATTTCAATATAACTTGGCACACAAGTAGACTACACTAAGATACATAGAATAATGCATCGGTTTTTAATAAAAAATAGAATTTAAATTCCTTTAAAACGATTTTTGGTCTGATTTCAATATAACTTGGCACACAAGTTTACTACACTAAGATACATAGAATAGTGCATCGGTTTTTGATTTCGATGAAGGATGTTGCCATGATTACTGAAAATAGAATTTTCTGTGAAATTCCTTTAAAACGCTACTCCTTCTACAGTTTTGGTCTGATTTCAATATAACTTGGCACACAAGTAGACTACACTAAGATACATAGAATAGTGCATCGGTTTTGATTTCAATAAAAATAGAATTTTCTGTGAAATTCCTTTAACACTACTCCTTCTACAGTTTTGGTCTGATTTCAATATAACTTGGCACACAAGTAGACTACACTAAGATACATAGAATAGTGCATCGGTTTTGATTTCGGTGAACGGTGTTACCATGGTTACTAAAAATAGAATTTTCTGTGAAATTCCTTTAAAATACTACTCATTCTATAGTTTTGGTCTGATTTCAATATAACTTGGCACACAAGTAGACTAAAAAAAATTTTATTCAATATGTGCTCAATAAAATAGTTGATTTCATTTCTAGACACATTTTATTTAAAAAAAAAAAAGAAGATATTTCAAATGGCCATTTTTTTTTTAATTCATTATCGCGTTACTCGATACTAAAATATTTAGATATTATATTTATCTCATTTAACTATATTTTGTAAAGATACTTAATCTTTTTTGGAACAAGGAATTTAAGATGTTTACCAACACGTGCAATAAAGTATCTTGATGTTTCCCATGTGCAAAATTTCTTATGCGTCTTAAAGTTATTACCAGTTATCAAATAATTTATAGTTAAAACTAGTTACAGAGCTGCATGTTCGTAATTGAAACATGTAAAGGATATAGAGAATCACAGGGAGCATTCTGCAGAAGGTGAGGGATCTATCACCAATCCTGCACGGTCAAATCGTTAGATCTGAATCGTTTATGATAAGTAGGTAAAGCCCCTCTTTTCCTTATTCTTTAATCATCAAAAATAATCAGTTTCCCCTTTATCATTAGCAACCGAAACAGAATGAGGCCCAGCTGTTGTTAATTCGTGCTTGGATGAGGACGTATTCGCGGCTATAGTCTCCTAAATTATGTAATACTTTGCAGTAAAAAAAAAATATTTTATCAAATCAAGCCTACATTTCTATACTCTGTTCATTTTGAATTTTTTTTTTTACAAAAATGTTGCTTCTGGTGAATCTAATCCTAGCCGATAATTTGCGATGATGCGACATACCGGAATGTAATGACCGTTACGACTCTGAAGGATAAGCACGCTAGTCTCTATAAATTGTATGCCAGAAAATATCAATTTAGGTCACAAAATCAATTTCTGTACATTGGCGTCGGAAGCAAATTGAAAGTGGGGGGGGCTAAGTGTAATAAAAAAAAAAATTTTTGTACCTCCAAAAAAACCTGACAAGCAAAAAAAAAAAAAAAAAAAAAAGGGGGAAATGTCTATTTCCCAAATACGAAAATCCTATTTCGTAGGGGGGGGGGGGGGGGGGGTCACTCAAGCAATAATTTTCTTCCAAACACCACCACTTTCCCCTTTTTTAACCTATACTAAGACGTATCAGTGGAAAGTGGGGGGGCTAAACTTACGAAGAAATGTTCAATGTCTATACTAAGTACATATTTGAAAAAAAAAGTGGGGGGGCAACCCCCCCCCCCCCCCCCCCCCCCCCCCCCCGGTTCCGACGGCTATGCTGTATCTCTGACAAGCTGAAATCAACGATGTACAGAAATTAAGAACTTACAATATTTTCCATTATAACATACATTATACAAGTCTAACGCGCACTTTGAAAATTTGAATTTTAAGATCAAATTTAAAAAAATTACCTCGACAATACAAGTACCAATCTAATTAAAATTAGCTCGCTAGCGATCTAGTTGGAGGGGCTCAAAGATCTAATTTTAATTAAAAGTGTACTACTTAGTGGTTGTATTTCTCCCCAGAACTTCGCACTCTCCAAATAAGTAAGGAACCGGTGTTCTTTACATTCCAACGAGATTTTTCACTCGTGTAGAACGCCAGTGGCCGGAGGAAGCGAGCATAAGCACCAATACTTGACACTTATAACCAATGAGGAATGAAGAATCTTGTTTTATGCCAACATCTACTGCAATAGGAGTTGTCTTATCTTTTTGTACAGTGAAATATGTGGAGATTGTGCATTTCGAACCAATGTGCTATATCAAGATCAACACTCTAAGACGAAACTCTCCAACCACTGCACCACGTGTGAACTGATAACATAATATATATGTATAGCAAATATAAAATTTATGTTATGAAAACGAATGTCAGGTATAGATTTTATTTATGGCAAAACTATGTCTTACTCTACGATAGAGAGACAGACAGCAAGGGTGTATGCAAACATGTAGGCTAAGACAAGGACAAAGCAATTCACTGTCAATCTTAGTTCACCTATATTCCTAGACAGAGTTGTATACAAGAAGATACTAAATGCCATTGTTCATAAACTTTATACAAGGGAAACAAGAATCATAGCATACCAATATCAAGAGGTACAACAAAGTTTAACGATAAAAAAAATTCATCTTTAATATGATTAATTGCGAAAAATAAATAACTTACCAAGATCAAAGACAATCAACTTCGGTTTACGGACATTGTTGTTTTCTTGGTCCATGTCGAAATTCTGTTTAGATTATTAAGTCTGTACAGTCATATAATTTTACTGCCTATGTTCCAAAACACTATCTGCAAAAACAGACCATAATACAGCAAAGGTTAATTATTGATGGTCCTCCGAATTTTTATTTCCCTTCATATCCAACATTAAACTTTAACACTCAGGTCCGTTGATGACGAGAATACGAATTTTCTGCATGACAATATCTGTTTCCCCCACTGCAGTGACTGGAGTTTGAGATGGCGCGAAAATGAATATATCATTGAGGAATTGATTGAACACGTGATCACTAGAAGCGTTATGTCCAAAACAAACTTCCTCGCCGGATTTGTGAATGAAAGGAAAGAAAGTAATTATAAAAGCAAGAATAAGAATAAACATGAGCTCTGTTTTTAGTAGCATAGCCACAAGTAGTACTGTGGTCTTTCTGTTCAGAAACATTAACTTATAATGTTAAGTCGAATTTATGAGTAAACTAGTGGCTTTTTGTTTTCTTTATAAGAATTGAATATGTTCATTTTTCGTGATCCCGTAATTTAAATTTCAAATTGATGAATATTACTTGAATCTTTTAGTAAATCGTTCATCTGGAAAAGCGAATCTTACTTTTTTTTCGGTCATTCTGTAAAGGCAAAGCCGACAACGACCTCTTATTCCTGTGCTTAAATTAATTTTTCAAGGTCATTAACTGGTCCTGCAATCTCTGCCCATGTTGAACTTACTGTAAACAAGTCTACCGATAAGAATTTATATATCTTGCTGATTGTAAAATTGCTTTTATTTCTTCAAACGACTACTGCTTTGAATATTCTTTTTTCGTCTTTCAACAGTTTTAAAGATTAAAGGTTTGCTATGGTTCCTTAACAGTTTTGCATTGTTAAAGGAAAGATTTTCAACAAACCATACTTCAAGTTTTAAGACTGTTTTCTGTATAAACGAAAGTGAGAGAAAAAGATGAAGAGAAAAAGCAGTTTTCGTTGAATGAAAAAAATTGAATCACACTGATTTTCATCTGAAACACACCAGTGTTATATCAATATGCTTACTTTTAGCATTTCAAAATTAATATGAATATTAATTTTGTTTTTCGTCCGTTTTGGCACAGTAGTTAGAGCCTATCGTTTAGAATTGATCCTTCACGTCACGGGTTCGAATTCCACTGTGACACGCGTCCTTCTAATGAGACCATTTACATTTGTAAACCGAGGACCCGTGTTGCAGTAGCTGCTGGCATGAAGGGATCCCTAATTGCTCAATGGCTGCAAGTGCTGGGTATAGGACAAAATTTGCACCCCATATGAGTAAGAATTTCTATAGAGGTACGTTAATTAAAAACAAACGTATCACATTAAACGAAATAAATCTTGAAATTATCCTTGAATTAATATAACTCTTTCTTTTCAAGTATAATACTATAAAATAAAACTTTAAATTTAAGGACAATTGTATAAATAATGGACCTTTAAAAGAATAAGAACAAATTGCTGAACGGTAAAAAAGATTTTTTTACAATTTATGTGGAAAATTTCTCTGGAAAATCTCCTCAAGAAAACAAATTAAGTTCAAAACTATTAAGAACGGTGCCTCTTTCTAAATTTTGAATGCCATGGCCTTTGGGTAAAGAAACGTTGCACTGTACTGACAACACCCACTAAAAATCCATTATTTTATTGAAAATTTCCTCAGCAATAAGTATTATGCAAATGAACCAAGTGTAAAGTTGTGATGAACAATGATTCCTCTTCTGAATTTCATGGCCTCTATGTAAACATTTCTACTAATTGTTGTTGTTGTTTTTTTTTTTTTTTTTTTTTTTTTGGCATTTCACTATTTTTATCTTAAAAATGACATTCATGGGTCGGGTGTGTTGGTGGAAGAATAGGGCTATATATTGATTGAATAGTGAAATTCCATTAATGATTTGAAAGTCTCAGCGCCACAGGTACTGTACCTCTTCCAGAATTCGAATTTCATGGTCTTTAGGTCAGAGTGTACATGTAAGGACATGCAGTTTTTGTTAACTTTGTACTAAAAATGTATATTTTCAATGAAAATCTTCCGTTATGTATACCGAAATATTAAGCAAAAATACAAAATGCATTGTTACGAAGAAGGTGTTAATTACAAAATTGAACTCAGTGGTCCCTGGGTCGTGGATAAGGATTTTGCAATCTTTAACATACAGTGCAATTCTTTTTTGAAAATGTTTTACTTTAGTGCATACATGAAAAAGATACGCTACAACTGCAATTCCAAACAGACGTGTGTACTGTACTGTACTTCCAAAATTGTAAGTTTCACTCGCCGTGGATACTGGTTGTGTTGTTAGGGACGGGCTGTTTTGAATTTATATTGAAAATGCAGTATTTATTTGGAAATCGTCATCTCATTTCCGTGCATGAGTACAGTGTATACATGAAGGAAACAGAGTACAAAGTTGTAAAAAGCAAAAAACATTTTTACTACGTATAGAGACATTGAAACAAGGGGGCCATGGACCACATCGATCACCTGAAGACTTTGACTAGTTCAACATTGGATTTAAATATTCAGGTGGTTTCTGGTTCGGGGAGGGGGAGTTTTGAACAACAAAAACTTTTGATCTAATAAGACAAATAGGTAATGCCTTTGCTGTTAAGATTTTTTAATATCATTTATATTTCTTTGTATAACTTACTTGTATGATCTCCCGTTTTGGCAAGCTATTGACAAATAAATTGATACATGTATAAAATATCAAATGTCATTTAAATTGACGCAAATTTTGCAAATTTTATGGTCAATATAATGGCTTTGTTAGGAAATACAATCTTTCATTACGTAGATGCCGACTGACGTTTTTCAGACAAATAGTTAGGTCATTAATGATTATGCAAACACCGATTTGTCCACAGATTTTGCCGGTTGCCTAATCATGACAAGAATCTCGCGACGGATGTAACCTGTCGAAAAAGGATGCTTGTTCCTCACTGTTATTTGATCCCACTCTCTTTTTTTTTAGTTTATTCAAATTTTTAACCCCCTCCTAAGATTCAAGTTTTTAAAAATTATATTCTTCCGGATCCCATTTTGTCTGGCTTTATGATTTGGTTGTTGAAATAATTCCGTTATGTTGTTCGTAATTCCTAGTAGCCAAACTTTACATCCGTAATGATTATAGTAGTAATCTTACCTAGTAGAGGTAATTTTTTGATTAACTCTTAATATAGAACTTTCATGATATTGAAACTAGTTTGATCTACAAATTTTTTTTTGTTGAAAGGCAAAAAAAAAAGCAAAGAACCAAACGTAAAGAATATTCACACAAGTATATTTATGACCCTGGCAAAGAATTCGAATGATATAAATACAGTATGTTCAAAACATGTTATTTCTGAGGACTCATGAATATTAGACACTCTTGCATATATGACCTCTACGCCACGAAACCAGTAGACATTCCAATTCCCTCTCGTGATTTACTTTCACGATTTCCCTTCTGTTATTGATGCTCATATTCTGACAAGAGAGACCATCTGCTTTCAGGAGTCGGGAGAAGTCATTATTTTAGTAAGAATGTGGCGTAACAACTCTATATATAAAAGGATGTCTCCTTGACTTCATTCCGAAATTTGTTTTATTAAGACTTTTTTTCTTGTTTTCTCTGAAAACAGGGAAAAATTGTGAATGGGCATGTGTTGCATGTATAAGTCTAATTATTTCATAGAGTCCTATCCTCTGTGATTGCTTTGATTAATGGTTCCGAAGTTGCGCTCGTGTTTTTTTTACAAATTTATTTCAGAAAGGTAAAGTACGAGAGTTATTATGCACTGCTCACATCCTCAACAATGTACCCCTTGACTGCATGGTGCCATTAATGTAGCAAACAAAACCTTGTTTTGGTACAAAAAGGGTGGGAAATTATGAGAGGGAAGTGAGGTATACATCTGAGAGGAAGTGTTACGTTTGTAATTACGTGATTTTCTTCGACAAAAAGAAATTGGTATGATTCCGTGTTTAAAAACTCTCTTTGATAAACACAATGAATTATCAACATTTAAAGAAGTACAAACAATTTATCATTTTGTATTTACAAAGGTAGACATTTATGAGAATTGAAGGGGGATCGGTATACTTCAACTTCGTGTCGTACTTCTTCTGTTCGAAAACCACAATGTCTGTTTCTTAATGGTGGTCTCCACTTCGTTCCTGGAACAGGCGGGAACACACGTCTGTTTGGAATTGCAGTTGTAGCGTACTTTCTGTTAAACACAATGTTTTCTTACATCCTAATGCAAATTCTGTGTTAAACAACTAAATATTGCAAAATCGCTATCTTCTCTGCGACATCTTGCGAAAAAAAATGTTAGAAAGGGGCTATGCATTGATAGAGAGGGACTACTATGAATTGCTATAAATAGAAAATATACGAGTGTTGTTCGAAAAGTGCGTGGACAACTGTTGTATCTTTTTTATTTGACGTCATATATTATCCAAATTTGGTAAAAATATTTTAAAAATAAATCCAAATGATTTGTATTACATTTTCCCCCCAATATATTAAGATTTATTCAAAACTTGTCCAGATTTTAAAAATTCAAAAATCGGATCGCGGGGCAGGTCAAAATTTAGAAAGTTACAGACAATACACTAAATAATGTCTGTAGTCATATTCTTTGTAAAATGGATTAAAAACGAAAAATAACCTAAAAATTCAAATTAAGAATTGTTACATCGATTCGTTTACCAAATTATGGATATATATTTTGCTTTGTTGAAAAGAAATCAACTTGAGAAGATAGGTACTCTTCATTGAAAACGACAAAAACGGTGACGTTTTAGAACGTCTCGGAGCAGCAAATAAAGATGCAATTTGTGTTTTACTCAGGAAAAACACTGAATAAACTTTAAAGATGTTGGAGTAATTAAGAAAATATGTCACAAGCGAGTTATGCATGTTTGTATAAATAGTACAGGCAGTATTTGAGTGACAGAGACTCTATATATCAAATGAGGACAATCTGTGAAAAAACCCTTTAACTGTAAAAATCTCACCGAAAATTTTTAAAAGTTGGAACGTCAAGGAAAGACAAAGCGCTTCAGAGTTGCTTATCCTGTGAAGAAATTAAAACCTGAACAAAGGAAATTATACATACTCCGAGGAAACCTACATGTATAGTCCCCTCTGGTTTCACCGGTTGGGGACTAACAAATACTCTTAAAAATTTCGTTTAATCGCATGTGAGCAATACCAGGAAAGTTGACATAGCGTTCATCAATTTAATAAATTAATTATATCTTTAGGTATTCCACTAAAAAACTAAACCGATAACCCCCCCCCCCACACACACACACACACACACACACAAATCTGTATGCAAAAAAAAAAAAAAAAAAGATGAACGAACAGAATCTATTTTGTGACTTTTGCGACAAAAACGCCTACCCTTATGCAAAGTATAATAGTATTCTTCTGATCTGTTCCACCTTCTTCGTAAAGGGGATTTAGTGCAGTACAGAAAAACAATTAAGTAACATGTAGCGACGTGACATCTATATCCGGTGAATCAAGTGTTTCATTTTCACCTGTGATATTCTTATCAAAACATCGATCTGAATGCATTCCTCATTTAATTTTGAGATGTTGGGTTGACTAAAATATTGCATTTAGTAAAATAAATAATATATATGTTCCAATCTTTTCAAATGAACATTGAAGGCATGTTTCGAGACATAAAGCTCAGTGAAATATTTTATATATTTTTTTTATAAATTTATTTGTTTCATATCTCAAGGTATCAACGTGAATCTTAGGAAGCTGTGGGTAACGATCTTTAGTTTAATAGATGAAGCATACTGCCTTGTACCAAATCTATTACGAGCAGTGTCTAATCATATTATTTTTCAGATAATATAGAATTTTAGTCAAAATTCGTATCCTTCAAACGTTTAAAGAGCAATGAGAAAGTTAGCGCACATGTTTTTCAGTTTTTAGAAATTTATCATTTTTTTTATGCTGTGAGAAATAATAATAAGCAATACTTGTTTGAGAGAATCATTGCTCAATTTCTGTAAAGAATTGAAGGCTTCTGGATTTCTTTTTTTTTTTTTGGTTTGAAAATTTGAGTAATGTCAAAGGTTTAAACCTTTAAACCTTTAATATGTTAAGATTGTGAATTTCCATCGCGTGTAGATAAACTCTTAACATATTTTTCAAGCTATGAAGTTAATGATATACATGTATACAAGAAATAAATTTCCTTATTTTATTATACATATTGTATTTTTTCATACAAAAAAAGTACAGTTACTGTAATGAGTCTAACAAATGTTTATCAAATTATGCTACTTAAATGTAACTAATACATAGAAAGTTTTCTGAATGTCGAAAAGAAGACGCAATCATATTTTGTTTTATTTTTGGGTTATGATTTTCAATTACTTTAAGTATGCTATGTTTTTTTTTCTTTTACATTAAATTTTTGCTATGGTAGCCAGCATCCGAAAAAAATAAACAAGACGATGAATGATGCAGATAACCTATGTCGGTTTTCGTTTGTCCGACAGGATGTCTTGAAGGCTTGTCAACGCCTTGGCTGCCCTCTATTAGATTGCTTGTATCGATGACAGACCAGGAATGCCAGCAATGGGGTGGATGTCCAGTTTCCAGACATAACGTATGCGTTAACCTACTTTTCTCTATGTGATCAATTACTGGGTTAGGCACAGACAATGTTTCGTAAATCATAATTTTGTAAGGGAGGGGTGTGAATGAATGCATACAATATTAGAAAAGTACATGTACACGATTAAGCAATACCGTTTGGAAAATACTAATTCAGCTGACCTTTTAATTCAAAGATTAAAAAATGGATAATTTGTCAAAGATTATATAAACTCTTCAAAACCAATGATTCAGGAAGATCAGGAACAATATCTGTCTCCATATTCTGTTGAATTAAGGATCGACTTTCTTTAAGATTATATCTCCTCCGAAACTTTAAATTGCCGTGTTTTGCGGTATGAAATATTAAGAAAACATCATCAAATGATAAAAGAACTATCTGCGGTATATTGCATATATTTGCCCCCCACAAAAGTCAAATTTTGAAAACTTCCTGAAATGCGCTGAATTCAATAAATTGTATGAGAAATATAAATAAACAGAACATACTAGTATTATAGTTTCAAAGCAGTTAATTCACAATTTTTGTTTTTATGACGTCACAAACTAGTCCGATTTTATATCATTTTTCAGTGGACAAAATTTCAATTTTAGCCTTAGGCGCAAGTTTGTTCAGGACAATATTTACATATTTCATTGATATTATCATTCTACACATTATATCAAAATATCGAAACACACATTTAAAAAAATCGACGTATGTACATTTTTCTGTGTTTTGAAATTTACGGTTTGTGATGTGCATATGATATTACTTATGAAAATATTCAGTTCTTCGATAATATATTCCCCTGTTTAAGAACTAAAATTAGTTTGATTTGGGGGGCAAATATTGGTTATAACCGAATAAAGTTCTTTGGAGTAAAGATAGGCATTATTGTTATATATGACTCAAGTAGAAGACTAGTATAAAATGCTTTTCAAACGGTTAAGAAACATTTCATTGCTTTAAAGAAGTAAACAACACAGACTTCCCTGCTTTCATGAAAAGAAATTTAGTGACATGTTGATATTTATGCTGAAATTCTTTGCAATTTTGCTACAGATGTTTCTGATTACAAAACTATTAAGATCATTAGATTGGCGAAAATGTGTCTTATCTTTCGTCTGGTCCCTCAAACAACATATTTTTACATGTCTAAATAGATATCAGAAGTCAGTCTCAGCAACACCCAGACCAGATTATCTCCAAACTCCATTCACAAACCTCACTTTATTGTGAAAGCAAATACACCTACTTGCTTTTGTTCGCAGAATGTTTACCATGCACAATGGATGTTTCCGTGTCTATGGAAGCCAAAGTATACCCAAAGCGTTTCGTTTTTCCTGTTGTTATAACCTAGAATTATGTTCTATTTTCGATGTCATGTCTTAGAGACCTATGTGTTCATGTCATCTGACAATGTCAAGATTTTTTTACTACTTCGTTTTGAAGGGATAGTACCTGCAAAATATTTTAACAAAACTTTTTCATTCTCTATTTAATTTAATTGCTTCTCCTGCTTCCCATCAGCAATTATCAAAATTCACAGATTTGTAATGAAAATAGTTTTTGTAAAGGACAGGACAATTTAGTTTGAACTGAACTTTATTGTCTTTTCCCTGGAGTTGATGAGTTCCACTAACTGAAGGAATTGTTTGTTAAATTTTAATGTCTATATATACATGCGTACACTTCTTCCAAAACAAATTTTGATGAACAAAACATCTAGAATATATGTAATTTTTGTGCATTATTCTTTGAATCATACAAGAAAAAACATATTTTTTTCAAAAACCCTGGTAATGCTTGCCGATTTTTTGTTTATGTTTGAACATGTTATCGATAGAACTACAATCTTTAATTAAGAATGCCTTGAAAGATTATAAGTAGGTAAGGTTAGTGCATAGCGTATGTTCTTATATAGCGATTGCTGTTCGTTACCATCTTTTTTTCATTATACTGTGAAATATCATATTTTCGTTGGGTCAAATTTTCGAGGTTTGAGGAAGAAATACTGTTTTGTGGGGATTTTAAATTTGTGGTTGGAAAATGTTCAGAAGTATAAATGCATAATTATTAAATTGTACTTTTCGTGGTGGTCATAACTTCTTTGGTCTCTCCATGCTTCGAACACAACGAAAATTAACCCTAACGAAAATCGGTGATTTCACAGTATTATGCGAGAGAATATGAATTGAAGATGAATCAATACATCAATTTTTTTTCTTTTGTAAAAAAAAATCGAGAAACAAATATTAAATCAAATGAAGATTAACGATCTAAAGATTAGTCGATAATCAGAAATTAAAACTTGAGCAACACTCTCTCATGTTAATCTTAAAATTGACAGCCCCTTCCCCAAGTCCTTTGATATTGTCAGTTTAATACAAATAGTGTATAATAGTATGTATGGTATCCAATAAGTAGCACAAAACCTATTTCCGAGATGCAGTTATGAATGAGTATAATGATATTTTACACAAAGAGGCTAAATATCTCGACAAAACGTGCTTATACACACCTAATACCGGCGCTTTACTGTTTACAAATGTTTTCGATAAACATCTTTGATCCATCAAAGTTCACAGCAATTGTTTTCTGGCCAAGAATGCCAAGCATCTTGTTGGAAGCCGTCAATTTTCGGATCTTAGCAGTTATATTGAGAGTTGATGGTAGATTTTCTTGTAATTTGACATTTAAAATATACAAAGAGATGTACACAAGTCTTCCCTAAATAACAAGATTCCAAGGGCCTGTAATTTCAATTCTGGCATTGGCCCAAACTAAACATATCATTCTCCAAATTGACTTCCAACGGGACATTTTGTCCTGTTTCATCTTTCAAAAAAAACTTGAATGCTTTTTATAGGACCTTTTAATATCCACATTTTGGATGAAATTAGAAGAGCAGATGGTTTACTCTTAATTAAAGGAGTCTTCAAAAGCACTGATTTACTAAATATAATTTCTTTACTCACGTGCCTGAAATGAGACAACCAATTTTAGTTCAATTATTTTCAAAAAAATGTTAATAAAGGTTATCATCACTAGATGATGTTCAAAACCTGCTTACTTCTTACTATCGGAACCGTTAAAGTAAAATATTAAATCAATTAAGGTCGCTCTACACAATAGTGAAACAAGCATTCCAAGAATATTGCATTACCAATACTAGTCCCCTACCAGCATCTGTAATTGGGTTTCCATAAATTGAAAATGTTTTAAGTCATTGAAGTATAAGGAACATACTTGCAAGCTTAATCTATAACTTTTCAAGGTAAACTTGCAAACTAAAAATGAGACCAGTCTGCAGCGTTTAAGAACAAGAGGCCCACGGGCCTTATAGGTCACATGAGCATTGTGCAACAACTTCCAAGTGATTGAATTTGATTCATGTTTTAAGCCAGATGCTATGGCATTTACAATTTTGAAAGAGGCACCATTTATCATCATAACTATACACTTAGCAGTTGCTTAGTTTGGTTACTTAATACCTATAGACAGGGTAGGGGAACAAAAAATGCATTTCAACTAATCAGTAATATTCAGCAATAATTAGTAGTGCCCCTACCACACATGAACCCCTGTCCCTTAGGCCTTGATCCACACATTGCACAATTTTTGAAAAGGCATCCTTGCTTTTCAAAAGTATTTGATTAATACCAAGGAGCAGATTTCAAACAATTCATTCATTTTCAGTATATAAGTACAGCCCCCCTCTCTATGGTACCCCTGACCCCGGGGCCTTGAAATTCACAATTCTGGAAGATTAGGGCCCTTGCTCATCATAACCATATAGGTAGTTCATCTGCTTAATACCCAGGAGCAGAGAAGAAAATTTTCAAAGAATTCACGTATTTTCACTATATAATCAATTGAGCCCCGCCCTAACACCAGAACCCCTGACCCTGGGGCCAAAAAATTCACAATTTTGGTAGAAGCACTCTTGCTCATCATAACTATGCACTTATTTAGTTTATTTAATACCCAGAAGCAGAGAAGAAAATTTTCAAAGAATTAATGTATTTTCACTATAGAATCAATAGAGCCCCGCCTTAACACCAGAACCCCTGACCCTGGGACATAAAATTCACAATTTTAGTAGAGGCACTCTTGCTCATCATAACTATGTACTTATTTAGTTTATTTAATACCTAGGAGCAGAGAAGAAGATTTTCAAAGAATTCATGTATTTTCACTATAGAATCAATAGAGCCCCGCCTTAACACCAGAACCCCAGACCCTGGGGCATAAAATTCACAATTTTAGTAGAGGCACTCTTGCTCATCATAACTATGTACTTATTTAGTTTATTTAATACCCAGGAGCAGAGAATAAGATTTTCAAAGAATTCATGTATTTTCACTATATAATCAATAGAGCCCCGCCCTAACACCAGAACCCCTGACCCTGGGGCCATAAAATTCACAATTTTAGTAGAGGCACTCTTGCTCATCATAACTATGTACTTATTTAGTTTATTTAATACCCAGAAGCAGAGAAGAAAATTTTCAAAGAATTCATGTATTTTCACTATATAATCAATAGAGCCCCGCCTTAACACCAGAACCCCTGACCCTGGGGCCAAAAAATTCACAATTTTGGTAGAAGCACTCTTGCTCATCATAACTATGCACTTAGTTAGTTTATTTAATACCCAGAAGCAGAGAAGAAAATTTTCAAAGAATTAATGTATTTTCACTATATAATCAATGAGACCCGGCACCCTGGGGCCATAAAATTCACAATTTTAGTAGAGGCACTCTTGCTCATCATAACTATGTACTTATTTAGTTTATTTAATACCCAGGAGCAGAGAAGAAGATTTTCAAAGAATTCATGTATTTTCACTATATAATCAATAGAGACCCGCCCTAACACCAGAACCCCTGACCCTGGGGCCATAAAATTCACAATTTTAGTAGAGGCACTCTTGCTCATCATAACTATGTACTTAGTTAGTTTCTTTAATACCCAGGAGCAGAGAAGAAGATTTTCTCAGATTTAATGCATTTTCACTATATACTTATTTAGCCCCGCCCTAGCACTAGAACCCCTGACCCAAGGGCCATGAATTTCACAATTTTGGTAAAGGACTCAATGCTGCTTACAATCATCCAAACAGTTTGACTGCTTGATGTCCAGGAGTAAAGAAGATTTTTAAAGCTTGCATTAATTTCAGTGGTTTTGGCCCCACCCCTCAGGCCCCAGGGGGGTAGGGATCATGAAATTCATAATTCTTGTTCCATTTTACCCATAGATACTGTATGCCAAATTTGGTTGAAATTGGGTGAGTGGTTGCAGAGAAGAAGCTGAAAATGTTCAAATGTTAACACACGACGGACGACGCACGACGACGGACGAAAACGGATAGCAATAGGTCACCTGAGTTTACTCAGGTGACCTAAAAATAAAATGAAAACCCGTTAAAAAAATGAAAAGTTCCGTCAGTAATCATTAAGGCGAAGAGAATTGCAAACTTTATTTGTTCCTTTTTTAGCCAAAGATCAGCTCAAAAGGATTTGCAAGTTTTTTAAAAAGAATTCTGAAAACCTACTGACACAGACGGTAGGCAGACAAACAAACGAGGAGGAAACCTGACACAGATATCCCAGACTCACCGGTAAAACTACCAAATTTTTTTTTTACATATGAATAATAACAATTTGAACTATTTTCATTAAAATACCTTGAACTAACATTGACAAAAATGTATAATTATGTCGAAAACTTAGCGTTTTATTTTTAACGGGGGGTTTAGAGACAAACTTTTTTCAATACCAACTTCTTTCAGTAACAGTTTTTTTTTTACTTTCATTGCTACATTTCCTATTATAGACTCTCTGTAGTATCAAGAGGGGGGGGGACAACCAATCTTTCAATGAACATTTCCAAAAGTAAAAGTAATTTTGGGGGGAAAAAAAGTGGGAGTGGTCCTGGCCCCCTGTTGTTACGTGCCTGCATAGGCCATATGGGTTGTGGTATAAAATATCATTGAAAGCGCTCAAAGTTTTCTCGAGATACCGCTCGGAAACGAGTGTTTAAACAGAAAAAAATTATATGCTATCCATTGGACCTCAAAGTCAATAGGTGTCTTCTTTAGACCCATAGGGAGTTATGCAAAATTCAATGAAAACGCTCAAAGGCTTCTCGAGATATCTAGGCTAAACGAAAGTGTTAAAGACAGAAGGACGGACAAAATTAATATCCCCGAAAGCGGGGGGCGGCAATAATGTTTACAGGTTGTGTATAGGTTGGGTATTTTTGGAGGGTGGGTGGGTGTTGTCTTAAATTTACTCATTTGAAATTCAAATTATGTCAAACTGGTGATTGATAGTGACTAGAACATTTAAATCAAGTGCACGTAATTTCAATATCCTTCTGGCCTGAGACACATACGTATCTAAAAGTGTAAACTAAAAGTAGCTAATTTTTGAAGCTATCTTTGAAAACGAATCTTTGCGGTAGAGGTCTGTAAGGTTCAGTGACAAACTCTAGACAAAACAATAGTACATTGAAAAGCCATCTCTCTAAAGCAAATTATCAGGCTCCAGATTTAGACAAAACTAATTTGACAAATAATTGTTTGATACTCTCCTCATTTTTTCGTTAACTGCACATGTCTATAGATTACCAGTTTGCATTCCTCGTGTTTTGTAGTTTGAAATTTGTGATTTCGTAATTTAAACCATTTCAGTCCTCCTAAGTTCGTCTTTTCTATCGGGTTGTGTTTGATTCTATGCCATACGGTTTCCTAAATCAACCAGACCACATGTCTCCCTAACGACTTCTATTTTTTTTCCTTCTGTAAAAACATCTCTGAAATGTATTTCTAACTCCATCCTCTTTATATCCAATAAAACGGATTTAGATTACCAGCTATTTCATTTAAGTAGATTTCAAAGTCAGTTTTTTGTAATTCTTTTGGATTAAAGATGTATCCTTACATTTTTTTTTGTTGAACATAATTAGAACAGGATGCTGATGTTTTTTAATTTTCTAATCTTACAGGTGTACAAAAGCAAAGTTTAATTTCAAAGAAAGTTCAAATTACACGAGATAATTTGAATTACAGAAAGGACTTCTGAAACAAGTGCCATTTTAATATACCTCTGTTCATTTATGCGATTGATAGGGATATATTTTAAAGACAAGAAACATTAGCTAAATAATTATTTACAAAAATATTAAATCAAAAAAATTTTTGCTGCTTCAGGGGTCTTACTACATGTGGCTCGGATGCAATTAATTATTAACGTGGAATTTTATTATTTTATCTTCCTTCTCCGCGGTGACTTGATCGAACATTATGCAAATATAATTTTTTAAAATATTTTATTATAGAAACCAAACAGTTCATTCTTCTTCTGAATAACTATCATTTGTAATCAGCAAGTACGGTATATAAAAGATGGAGAATTTTTGTGCACCTACGGCGACAGTAGTTTAATCGTTCTCCTCCGTAGAACTGCTCTTCACGTTCTGCTGCATGTGGAACTCCGCAACTCTATAGCAAAGAGCCCTATCACTGTAAAACACAGTCAACAGTTTATACACTACAGAAGAAAAAAGGTGGGGTACAATATGCCACCTGATCTCTAAAATTTATCAAATTATACACTCATGCACTGTCATCATTGTTAAATACGAATTAAAATGGAAACTAAAAAACATCCAAGTCTCTTTTTTGGTAGAAAAAACCGAACTGCGTTCAGAAAACATAATTTAATCTTAAAAAATATGACAGAATCGCTTTCATTTTAAACAAAACATCCTCAAAATGTAAAAATATAAATATCTGGGATATGTTCGACGATTTTTTATCATTCGGAAGTATTTCCGTCAAACCCTGCAGAGAGATTTAATGCAGGGTCATACTTAAGTCAGATATGCGTTTACGTACTCAGAGGAATTTGTCAGTTAACGACTCTTTTTGCCAAAATTCCACATTTAATTCATTTTTCACGTGTAAATGATGCATGTGTGTGCGGTATTTAAAAATATGATTTGACCGACTTATCTCTGTTGGCTAAATTCTTTAGATATACATTCTGAGCTCCATTTTTTAAAAATATTAAACGTTTTTTATTGGTATTTTACGTAAAATCGGGACTTTCAAGATTACTTGATCCGCATCATGATAGAATTCTTCAATTCTCCCCTCATTACTATAAATCAAACCAGAAGTCTCTGTCGAGACTGTAGCTCTACTGGTTTATACTTAAAACAAAGGAAGAGAAAAGTAGCAGTTGGGACTTCAGACTTTAAATCAGCAATAAATAGAAAAATTATCTTTGCCACTCATCAAAATAAAAACCGATGCACAGAATTATGTATCTTAGTGCAGTCTACTTGTGTGCCAAGTTATACTGAAATCAGACTAAAACTGTAGGAGGAGTAGCATTTTGAAACAATTTCACAAAAATTTCTATTCTTAGTAACCATGGCAACACCGTTCATCTAAATCAAAATACGATGCACAGAATTATGTATCTTAATGTAGTCTACTTGTGTGCCAAGTTATATTAAAATCGGACTAAAACTGTACGAGGAGTAGCATTTTGAAACAATTTCACAAAAATTTCTATTTTTAGCAACCACGGCAACACCGTTTATTGAAATCAAAAACTGATGCACAGAATTATGAATCTTAGTGTAGTCTACTTGTGTGCCAAGTTATAATGAAATCGAACCAAAACTGTAGGAGGAGTAGCATTTTGAAACAATTTCACAGAAATTTCTATTCTTAGTAACCTTGGCAACACCGTTCATCTAAATCAAAATACGATGCACAAAATAATGTATCTTAGTGTAGTCTACTTGTGTGCCAAGTTATATTGAAATCGAACCAAAACTGTAGGAGGCGTAGCATTTTGAAACAATTTCACAGAAATTTCTATTTTTAGTAACCATGGCAACACCGCTCACTAAAATCAAAAACCGATGCACAGAATTATGTATCTTAGTGTAGTCTACTTGTGTGCCAAGTTATACTGAAATACCGGTAGGACCAAAATTGTAGGAGGAGTAGCATTTTGAAACAATTTCACAAAAATTTCTATTTTTAGTAACCTCGGCAACACCGTTCATCGAAATCAAAAACCGATGCACAGAATTATGCATCTTATTGTAGTCTACTTGTGTGCCAAGTTATATTGAAATCGGACCAAAACTGTAGGAGGAGTAGCATTTTGAAAAATTGTTTACAGACAGACAGACGGACGGACGGACGACGGACGCATTACTATCGCATAAGCTCTTCTGGTCTCTGACCAGTAGAGCTAAAAATCGACAAGCTATATTGTTAAAAACTGTTAGATTGCAGTAAAATTTAGATTATGTATTTCTGGCTCAGAACAAGCAACCATCAGTATGTAATGTTTAAAATTCAAGAATTCAAGGCAAGGTCCTTTGACCGTTAGGCATAGTGATTTGCATTGTATATCCTTAATAAACAGTATGGAGCGAAGATTTAAACTTATGCACTCTCACTATATGGTCATAAAAGCCTTAGTTACCCAAGTGCCTGAACCCCTGATCTTAGAGACGCAAATTTCACAAATTTGGAAGACACTCGTGCTCAACTGATCTAGGCGCCTAATTTTAAGCATTTAAATTAAAATTATGCATTTTTCAATTAAGACATAAAAACGATTAATGTTAAAAAGTTCACTGGGAAATGAACTTTGTTGGTCACGCGATCAAATCCTGTGATCAGCATCTAGCTCTACCCTAACGCCAGAACCTAGGACTGGGGGCCACAAATTCTTATGAAACCGTGTACATACATTTACCTATTTAAAATTCAGGGGGGGGTGAAAAGAATTTTATCATTTTCACTATATGTATATATGATCCTTCAAGCCCCGTCCTCACACCAGATCCCTGTCCTTGAGACCACAAACTTCACAAATAATATGGAAGAGGCACATTTGCTCATCATAATCCTGCATCCGATTTATCTGCTAAATATACAGGGGGAAAGAACACGTTAAAATAATTTACGCATTACATCCAGAATTTCACAATTGGTAGATGACTCAAGCTTAAAACAATAATGTCACTGTTTAACTGCTTGTTCATTTGTATGTTGTTTAATATATCCCTCCGGACAATTTTTCACTCATTCGGAGACGCTGACATTTGCTGCAAATTTTGTCCTACACTTTGCATTTGTGGCCATAGAGCAGTGAGGGATCGTTTTCGTGCCGGCCGACACATACTGCGAAGCGGGACCTCGGTTTAAACGTTTTTTCCACAGGACCGATCTCCACGTCCGACAGTGGGATTCAAACCGCGACGTAAGAATCAACTCCTTATTTCGCGACTCTAGACTCAGATTGGTCCAGAGGAAGAGAGAATGTGCTCTGGACAAATAATAACGGACGGATAGACAGTCATATCAAAATTGAATTCGTACTGTTGAAGTGTATTTTTCAAAGTAGATATTCAAGTTATAATTTTAATTTCTGAAATTCTGATCCTTTTGAAGGTAAGTGTTCGCTCTTCTCCTGATTGGAATTGTCTAATTGGATTTTTAATCCTGAATACTGTTTATTATCTCCGTATTTTATTTTCATTGATAGTTGCCAGGTGAAATAAACAATTCTAATACTAGAATAAAATTTAACAGGAGAAAGTTAGGGGAGCCTCAAGAAAGTGACACTAGAGAGACGTATGGTTTGTTTAAACATTTCAGACGAAATCAATTTCATGGGTGCAAGAATGCCACCTTGAGATGCCAACACTTTATTTACTGTTAGAAATCTTCGTTGCATGAACGTTTACAAACATCATTAAGCTAATATCTTTACAGTATGGGCATCAAATCTAAGGTCACGGTAAAAAAAAGATCTAAGATCAAGAAATCCATTGTCCAAGGAACTATCATTCGTTAAGTCTCGTGAAATTTTCTGAATTACATTACTTTCTTTTCTAATGTTTAACTATCTTATTTTCACATTCTTTATATAATACATGTATACAAGGTAATAAGAAAATGTCTCAAATTCTTTCGGTAATCGATGTTTAATAATTGTTTTGGCGTGCTTTTTGGGATTGCAACAATTAATTATTTCACCTAATAAAAGAGAGCCGGATTTTCTTAAAAGAGAAAATGTGGGTATACACATGAAAAAAATCAAAGTACTGAAAGTACTGATAGACGGAGGCTTGGAATGAACATGATTGTTTGTCTTTTTGGGAATTTTTTATTCATATTCTGACCCAAACATTTACCTAAGGGTAGTTGGCCATATCTTTTGAAAAGTAGATACCAGAAAATTAATACTTCATATATCTTTTTTTTTGTGGAAAGACTTTTCATTGGATATTAACAAACTTGACCTTTTGACCTTGACCTTCGATATTCTATACTTCTGAAAAAACTTTAACCTTGGCCATGACTTTTGAATGGTAAGGGATATATGGGGGGGGGGGGGGGGCAACAGTGTTTCACAAACACATCTTCTTCATTTATGTTACCGTGGTCTAATGTTTAATTATGTAATTTACTGAATTCCTATTTTTCATCAAAAGGACAAACCAATCTAATTGCAATAAACTATATCAATTTCAATTCTTTAGTGACTCGTGGTAAGAGCTTCCTGAAATGTGAGAAAGCCAAAAAGTACTTTAGTATCTCTAACTCTTCAGGACTAAAAGGAGCTGAGATACAAGCATTCAGATATAACAATGCATAGATCTACATGCACATTCAACTTTTAATTAATAGTTCTGTTGTGTTGGGTATGAACATAAAGAAGATCCAAATATTTCCAACATTATGAAAAATATCAAGCAGAATTAACAAACGCCTGTTTGGGTGCAGATCTTGAAATGTACTAAGCTCTACAGGTATTTGTTGTCCAGTGCGCATTAATCCTGACTTCCAAATTCTTACTTGACTGGTGATACCTTTAGAAACATTTGCATCTAGGTGAAAGTTGACTCCGCAAAATATGCCATCCCATTGTTCAAGTTTTATAAAGTGATTACACCGCCTTGACTAGATATTGTGGATTCAACGATACCCTAATATCCAGTATTATACGCGATTTTACGGATAATACCCATTTTCGTTGAAAATCCTTCCCGTTTCAGAGGCGGATCCAGCCACTCTTGAAAGAGGGGTTCCAGGGTTGTACTGTCCATATAACCCCCCCCCCCCATACACACTCTCAAGCAAAGATTCACACACACGTATGGAAGATCTTAGGTTTCGGTAAATAATATCTGTTTACGTCCATTTATTTCTTTGGTCCCCCAGTCCGAATTTAAAGAAAAAATAAAAAAAACTGCTGAAGCCTTAATTAAAATTGAATGGATTTGCAGCATTTCCAAAGAGTACAAAGAATTTTCTTTTGGAGTTTGAAAAAAAAAATCGTGGTGGGTGCGGGTTGGGTTTAAAACAAAGAGTTGCATGACTGTTAGTTCCTTCAAATGATATGATTAAAACGGTTCATATAATATAGAACCGTTTTAATCATATCATTTGAAAGAAAAGTGAGTGGAAGAAAATTAATGTGTGAGAATCTATCTATTCAATACATAAGTTAGACGTACAAATATATGTATTTTTATTTATTCTCGGAAAACGTTTCATTCTCTCTCTCTCCACTAAACAGAAAATAAAGTGGGCTTCCAATTCCCGGACCCCCCCCCCTCCCTTGGATCCGCCAATGAACCGTTTACAAGCATTCACCCATCCTTGACACTTTTTCAATATCTATCCAAGGTTTGGGAAATCTAATAAATTCAACTCCTTGCATATATTTTTTGTGGGCATACTTTGAGTCACTATTGCAGATTCCATGACAACATTGTTTTATTGCATCCTTTTTTGCACAGGTTAGCCATAATATTACTAAATTTACACCACAAAGTAAGATTCAAGCCACTGTTTTGGTTTTGGTCATGTAAACATAGAAACATGTGGGTCAGTTTGTCCCATCTAACTTCTGAAACATGTGATAAGGAATTCTAAAAATAGATGCAGCAGAGCTATAAACAGACAAGCCGCAGCTCTCTGCTGAGTCAGTGAGTGAACATTTAAAATATGTCAGTTTCAATGAAACAATGATGCAGATTTCTTCTATCTAGGTAATGTAGGGTATTAATGTGATAGGACCTTCGCAAACTAATTAAAATCCCCCAGGTGAGGTGAAAGGTGTGAGATAATTATAGGTCCATGAGAAAAAAAAGAATTATGTATTGTGTGTGGAAAATATTGTGACCGAATTAGATTAATTGCATCAAAAGCAGATGCAGAGAACTGCACTTGGTGATCTGTTTTGGTTTCCCCGACAATTTAAATTCTATGTCAGTGAGAGTTTTTATCAGCCAATGAGCGTGTCAGCAGCGGACTCTAAACATTACTGATCACCTGTCTGTATACAGCACATATCCGATATCAGACAGGCAGGCCAGTTGATCAAAGTTTAGCCTGGTTCCCTGTCCCTGTTTTGCTTCATGTACTCCTGCCTTGGAAAGGATGATCCGGGGGACCAAGCTAATCAAAGTTAACGTGATTAGCCGCTAGATGGCGATCGCAAATTCCCTTCCGCCGCAGCTGAGCGGTACCAATAGAGCGGAGGCTAAGCCTCCGTCTAATTATTAGATTTTAAATTTAGAAAAAAAAAAACCGCTGCATGCTTTAAACTGATTGGTAGAATATTCAAGCTTTGTACAAATAGGGGTCGTTTACACTTTATTAAAGTATGTCCGCAGGAGAAGTTTTACGTAAAACAAAATGTGAAAGATGTGATAATTCAAATAATAGTCCTAAGTTATTTTTGTCTAAATATTTATCTTCATTGATTCATTCGTCATCCAACTTGTTAAGTAGCTTTTCTTTGAAGTCAGACAGCTCTATTGTTTGTTACATATATTTAGAGGGATATGCGAAAACAACAATCTACCTTTCAAATATAATTTTGGAAATTTAATCTGTTGCACAATGTTGATAATATAGTTCTGGTTAAAAGCGCCTTTAAATGATCGATTGATTGTATGCTGCTTAACGTCCCCCTCAAGAATATTTCACACATATGGAGACGCCACCACTTGCTGATGTATACGCGGCACTGAGGACCATTAAAGCTGACATGAATTCTTAAAAACGCAACATTTTCATCTACGTACGACTTGTTTCATACCAACTATAGCCGTATTCCGCCATATTTCTTTCAGATACCTTGTCTCATTGTAACGATGTATACCCCAATGCGCTCGTTACACTTGAATGATTTTTTGGATTGGGTATCGACTTGTGCACATCTCCGATGATAAAGCATATGAGAACACATGAGGTGATCAAGACATTTCAGAAACAAAATAAACAACATAATAATCATATTTTTGAATGATTATTGATTTGAATCAAAAGAAAAAAAATGCAAGTTTGGAAGAGAAATTTAGATGCATGAGTACGTATTTTTACAGTGCATCAATTTATGCAGAATAAACTTGAACTAAAAAGCAGTAAAATTTGCAAACACATTTTGAAATTATATCATTTGAATGGAACAAAACAACCAACGTCTTTGATTTGCAGGTCCTATGCAATTGATGCATATCGAGAAAACGCCTCGAACGCTGTAAACGTACCCATACCTGGTAATAAGGTTACTGCATCGGTTCGAAGATGTGCACAAGTCAAGTGAAATACGCCCTGAATTCCATTTATTGAAATATGCATCACAAAAAAGAAATAAACTCCATAAAAGCTCAATAGTAAACACACTGTCATTACTCCGTACACATTAGCACGACGATACACTTAGTCCGTGCTGATCAGATTTTGGTCAGGGAAAATATCAAAAGTGGAAAGGAAAGTTATTTGGTATTTGCGCGGCTGAAAAGGGGGGGGGGGTATTATAACTGATGTTCATAAGCTATAATTGTGAATTGTTTATCTACATGTAGTTCTAATATACATTCTATACAAAGTCATGTATATAGTCTGCAGTTGGTTTGCGTTGCAAAATTCATTTGTCAATTATAACTGATTATTTTAGTACTAATCTCAAATCTAAACAAAGTAATTTGATGTACGGCTATAATTTACTTCAAATCTTAAAAGCAATTAACCAGAATACAAATTTTTATGTGTACATCTATACATTCTTTAACACATACACACACGGAGAAAGGTCATCCCCTTTTCAGATTGACATTTAGGCATTTGATTTCTTGGACGGGGGGGGGGGGGGCAAACAAAAAAAATTGACATGACCGTTATTTAAATATTCTTGTGAAGACAGACATTTCTGCCGAATTCAGTTTTGAGATTTTTTTTTAAAATGTGTCACTCCGACCACAAAGTATGTGCATTTTGAGGAATGTAACTGTTTTATAATTATGTTGTTAAGTATTTCGAGATTTCAGTATCCCTGCCTGATAGTCTAGGTATTTTTTATATATATATAATTTCTGTAGGTGAAATTGGGAGATAATTTTAAAAGCTAGGGTAGGGATACTTGACACTGGTTGAATACGGATAATTATTATTGATTCTTTTGTATATTGAACTCTCTCTCTCTCTCTCTCTGTCTGTAACCACCCGTTGGGGCAATGATAGGTATAAAATCCTACGCACTTTGTGCTGTACCATTTATTATGCCTTAGGACAGATCAAGGATTTTTTTCAGGTGGGATGTCGAAACTTCATATATTGAATGATAATTTACTTTGGACAGGAAATTAACCCAAACGCCCAAATTGAAAGAGAAACAAGACGTACATTTATTATGAGCAATGAACTCACTAAATGATACCCCCTGCCTCCCATATGGTTATAATGGCAAAGTCCATATTTCGCTAAACCCATACGTGTCAGATCAAAAAGTAAAATAGGAGGTGCATAATGGTAATATGTAATAGGGCTGGGACGATACAACTTTTTCTATATCGATATGTATCACGATATTTGAGCCACGATACGATATGTATCACAATATGTTTAATTGCTTATAAAATCTGTTTTTGCATTGAAATAAACAAATTATTACTTTGCAAATAAGAATAATTTATTCAAAATACTTGTTTATAAGATGTAAAACAAAATTTTTTTACTTAAGTGGTGTAAATTATTATTTATTTCACATCTATATTTATATTTAGCTTAATTATTTTATGTATTAAACCCCAAATGTTGAATAAACAAAGAAAAACAGAAGTAAGATTTTTTTGGCGATATTTCGATATTTCTTCATATGTATCGATATGCGTATCGTCCTCACATGTATCACGATATATCGATATCTCGATATATCGTCCCAGCCCTAATATGTAATAAACTTAAGATTCTTTGAAAGTTTCATTAAATTTCTCTAGGTGGTGTAAGAGGATTTGCGGATAAGAGATGGGTACCCCAAAGCGTAACAGACAGACGAACGGACATAACGATTACCTCCCACTTTTCAGGCGGGGGATATAATAAACGTGAAATATAAATCACAGGAATGGGAACATTGGGAACTTTCTCGAATACCTTCTCAAACGTATGTGTCGAACTTGGACAACAGACAAGAGAATTTTTAAAAAGCTAGTTTTAGGTAGAATGTGGAATTCTCACGAGGAGTTTACTCTCTTCCTATATGCTTTTTCTAATAATCATTAATTATTTATGTCTAGAAATTTAATTCACATTAAATTCTATTTTCATTATCATTGTACAAAAGAATCAAACTCGTTTATTATACCCCACGCGTGAGGTATAATGTTTTTGACCCGTCAGTCAGACTTTTTTCTCATAAACCTCTCAAAGTTTTGTCGAACTTTGCAGATATTTATAGGAGACAATGTGTGTGTAGATTTGCACATCACCAGGAAATTCCGAATTCTTTATTTTTCTGGAATTTCCGCACTTTTACATTTAGATTTTGGCCATATATTGAATATAGATGTGAGCAGTTTGTCAGCGCAACTCTTCATAAACCGCTGCACACAATTTCGTCAAACTTTGCAGATATTTAGGACACAATGTGTATAGATGTGCATATTACAAGGAAATTACGATTCCTTTATTTTTTTCTGGGAATTTCAGCACTTCGACTTTTGGGGGAGCGTGGGGTATGTGAACGTGCTCACTTTTTCTTTCATAGTGCATGAATTTATAAATAACTTTAAATCAAATTATATTAGGTCTAATAAAGCCAATACACAGTATTTATTTGATAATAATTGATCATAAAGAAATCCAATCTGTTTCAGACGTTTTTCTTACATTATTTTTATGAGAGTGTTATGCAAGTTTTATTACAACCCCCCCCCCCCCCTCTCATATCACGGGAAAATATCTTCAAAAGGTGAATGATTCGTAATAATGCCTGCTTTTTTATGAATTTGATGAAGTTAAACCATGTACCTAATCGTAAATTTTATTTACAACATGTACAGACAAGAGTAATGTTTATTTTTGAAAAAATCACTTGCATTTTTTTTTCAATCAACCCCACTGAGCTTTCAACCTTTGATATTTTCCCTGCCCATATAAAATGATCGGCACGGGCCACGTGTGTCCAAGTATCTTTACTGTTGAGTTAGCAATGGATTACATGACTTCTGAGATGCATTTTTCAATAAAAGTAAAATAGGATAATTCTTTCGACATATGCACATCCCTGTAACGATAGCAGTAGTCAGGTAAATGTTTTTACCACTGCGTTTGACGCGTTTTCTCGACCTGCATGGGTGTTTGATGTACTTGTATGTATTCCGTGTTAGTTTATTTTCTATATTGCAGCAAATGCATTCAAAAATAATTTAATTCTCGGTATAGTTCTATTTTTTGTTGAATTTTTACTTTTCAAACATGTATTTGGTCAGTTTCTGGACTTCTAAAAACTTTGTTATCGGAGATGTGTACATGTCGACAGTCAGGCTAGAAAATCACTCAAGTGAAGCAATCGTACAAGGCTATATATAGCAGGTACAGGTGACCAAATATTTTCAATTAAATATGGCGGAATCGAAGAAATATGGCGGACAAAGGCGTACAGGAATGTAGTAAGTCGTACGAAGATGAAAAATGATGGCTTTTTAAGAGTTCACGTCAGCTTTAAGCAGTGAGGGGTCTTTTTCGTGCCTGCACCTACTGCGACACGGGACCTCGGTTTATACATCATCCGACGGACCAGCTCCACGTCCCTCACTGGGATTCGAACCCACCACGTAAGGATAAACTCCTTCTTTCGCGACTCGGGAACAGATGCTGTAACCACTGCGCCACACGGGCTTAAATGTCTGTCATGTGCTAGTTTATGCAAGTAAATATATACACTGAACCAAACTTCTACGTGTTCATCTAACATTTTTTAAGTTATAAAGAACAAATGCATACAATAAATAATTTCTTTAATTCAGAGTTAATGATGCATATTTCAGTTCGATGTTGCGAAAATTTCATGTAAGCATATCGTCAGACTTTAAAAGTGTCAAGGACATGATGTACCCATGATGCTAAGTGTCAAGGACATGATGTACCCTCAAAATGAAAATTCACATAAAATAATCTCTTTAGAATAAGACTTCCAATCGCTTTCATTACTGCGAGGCATCCTTTTCTCATGGATTCCATTTCCCCCTGAACAGGAGGTTGACCTACATGTATCTGCTGTATTATGGTTTTGCCCTGTCGGTCTGTTTGTTTGCCTGTTTGTCTTCAAAAACTTTTTGATTTCTGATTGGTTGGAGCTATGTCAATGACTATCAAGAAAATTCCTACACATGGTTTTCCTTGCGAAACGTGAATGCTAGTTTTACAGGTTTATTATAACCTTTCTTAATATTACCAAATACATGTAATGTCAAATAGCGTCTACAACTATTTTAGTTTATGAGATACATCGATTGTCCGCTGATGCCCCCATCAAGTCCTAGAAAGTTTGTCTGATTCCAAATTTACACAAATCGAATATCACGAAAAAAAAAATGAAACTTATTAAATTAAAAAATTAATTCAATCTTTAAAAATCTTCTTTACTCCGGGACATCAAGCGTCAAGCTGTCAGCATGATTGTAATCAGCACTGAGTCCTCTTTCAAAATTGTTAAATTTGTGGCCTTTGGGTCAGGGGTTGTAGTGCTAGGGCGGGGATTATATAAGGAATATAAGGAATATGTATTATTTCTTCGAAAATCTTCTCTGATCCTGGGCATTAAACAAAATACTTGCATACATATTGATGATGAGGAAAGGTGTCTCTAACAAAATTTTGAATTTCATGGCCCCTGGGTCAGGGGTTCTGGTGTTAGAGCGAGGCTCTAATGACTATATAGTGAAAATGCATGAATTCTTTGAAAATCTTCTCTGCTGCTGGGTATTAAGCTGATGAACTACTTAATATTATATTGCTATGATAAGAAAAGGTCCTTCTAGATTTGTGAATATAACAAAGCCTCAGGGTCAGGGGTAATATAGAGGGGGCTCTAATTATATACTGAAAATGAATTAATGCTTTAAAATCTGCTCCTTGGTATTAATCAAACATTTATGAATTGAGCAAGAGTGCCTTTTCCAAATTTGTGATATGGACCAAGGGTAAAGGGCTTGGGGCACTAGTTTATTGCTGAATATTACTGATTAGTTAAAATGCATTATGTGTTCCCCTACTCTGCCTATGGGTTTTTAGTAACTGAACTAAGCATGCTAAGTGTATAGTTATGATGAGCACGGGTGCTTCTTTCAAATTCTGAATGGCATGGCCGTTGGTTTAAAACATGAACCAACTTCAATGGTTGGAAAGTTGTTACATTATGCTCAGGTGACCTATAAGGCCCAAGGGCCTCTTGTGTATCCATAACTTCTCTTACAGCACTGAATGAAATTTAGACTTTCTAATCTTTGTTACATAGTATCCATTTTGCACCAGTGGATCCTATACTGCATGTTTAAATGTCAAAGTCAGTCGTCAACTGTAAAATTCGGGGCTTATTGCAAAAATCCATAAGGAAGAAAAATACTAAAACTATATGTTTATATGATTGTAATACAAAAATCTCTACTATCAGCTTTGAGAGAGGAATGAATGACAACTCTGTCAACGGAGTTCGTAATTTAGCATCACAAATGAAATCGAACTCGATGTAAATTAACTTTTTTTACACAAACACTCATTAAAACTACTCACCAATGCACATGCGCGTAACTACAAATCATGAATAAGTCTATCCCCTTCTTATGGAGTTGCCAGAGAATAATAAGAAAAAATAGAGTACAGCGTAAGATTAAGTGACACCTTGAATAAGATTGATTGTATGTTGTTTAACGTCCTTCTCTAGAATTTTTTCACTGTTAAGGAGACATCACCACTTGCTGGAGGAGAGTAGCAGATTTTGTCCTATACTCGGCATTAAGGGCCATTGAGCAGCGAAGGATGTATTTCGTGCCAGCACCTACTGCGACACGGGACCTCGGTTTATACGGTCTCAACAGAAGGACCGGTCTCCACGTCGAACAGTGAGATTCGAACCCGCGACGTAAGGATTGACTCCTTACGTCGCGACTCTAGAGCAGACGCTCTAACCACTGCGCCACGCGGGCGACCGTGGAAATTAGAAATTACTCGTGAAACTTTAAAGTTGTGTTCATCAAAAGCGACGAGTAATTTTTCAACCCATGAAACGTTCTTTATTAATACAAAGTCAATTACATGGTACGCATCAATGAACATTCGCGAGTTAAAGAACGTCGCGAAACTCTCTGATATTTCCCGCACGCGAATTAAAGTTGGTTTATACCGGTAGTAACCGTTTGCTCCAGACCATTATATGTCACCCTTTGATTAATAGTTCATATCGTTTTACCAATTATTTTGTATCTGACACATCTGTTTCATACTTGGATATTTTACTTGAAAAAGACGTTAATGGTAATCTAACAACCAAGCTACATGTATATGATAAACGTGATGACTTTAACTTTTCTATCGTCTACTTCCCTTACTTATGCAGCAATATACCTTCATCACCTGCATACGGAGTATATATATATATATATATCTCTGTTGATTCGATAAGCAAGAGCATGCTCTGCGTATGAACAATTTCTAAAACGAGGTAAATTATTGAGGGGCAGGTTGATGAAACAAGAATATCAGCAGTCTCGTTTGAAGTCGTCATTTCGTTAAGTTCTATGGTCGATACAATGACCTTGTCAGCAAATACAATTTATTACTGAGTCAAATACTGACTGACGTTTTTCATACTAATTGTTAGTCCATTATTTATACACTGAATTGACGACGGATTTATCCGTTATTTCCTGATCATGACAAGAAGCACACGGCGGGTGTGACCGGTCAGCAGGGGATGCTCACTCCTCCATGGCACCTGATCCCACCTCTGATGTTTCGGATGTTTGCTCTGCTCCTATTTTGTATTGTTTAATGGACTTTGAGATTGAAAACTATTCGTTATTTCCATATCCTTATCAGCAGGTCATTTGCGCTGGGAAATTAAAAAAATAAATTTAGGGGAAAAATATGTATTTATTATTGACAGCCAGACATTGTGTTTAAATTGTTTAGATATTATTTCCTTTACACGTTCAATGACATTCCATTGATTGATTCATTGAAATATTCATAGAAAAAATAAAAAGTATTATTTCTTAAACTTTGTTTAATGTAAAAAAATGAGAAATTACGCGTGGTTTTGAAAGTAATATAATAGAATATTATTACTAGTTAGATGTGTACAAATGCATTGCAAGAGAAAATTTTGCCTACTTTTAATCGTATTATATAAATTCTTAACAACACTGAATGACGTGTTAGCAATTATGATACCTTCATTTGGACAATTACTTACATGTAAACATTACATTATATTGACGCCCTTCTGGCCCCGTGCTTGAGAATACACTTTTATAAATAGGGATTCTTTGAACCTTCTTCAGCAAAAAACCCCTAAGAAACCATAAAACTAAAAGCTTACATCCATTTTTAAATATTTGTTACTGCCTATTTACATCTCCCTATTTTTCTGAGAGCATTACATAAGTCTGAAGCTTCCACTTCTAACAAAGACGTGGATCTATCACCTACAGGATTTAGGAGTTCGTCAATTCCAAGATGTTGTTTTTCACTCTTATAACAGACGTTTCTAATGTTACGTTTGGCTGGGGCTCGTTTATTACCAGGTAAACAACATTTGAAACAGCAACCCTAATTCTGAGACAAAACGTTGTATACCTTTTCATTCATCTACAAAACAAAATAAAGAAGGTTGGCGCTCTTTGTCTTCGAAAGTCGTCACCTGTTCTAGAATTTAAAGTACACCTAGTCTGAGAAAATCGTGCGGCAAACATGTTGAATCAATTAAGGAATCTTCATTTTTAGTTCGGTTTTCTCCCAATAAGTTGAGGGGATGTTTTTTCAAGGTCAGACTCTAAATTGCTTTGTATGTATATTTTTACATTGGAATTCTAATACATGGCACCTGATCCCACCTCAGATGTTTGGGGGTCCGTGTTTGCTCTGCTCCTATTTTGTATTGTTTTACGGACTTTGAATACTGTTCGTTATCTCCATATCCTTCACGCAAATAACTTAAAACTTCTTTGCGAAATGTGTCAATTAGGAGTACCAATTTGTAGTGAAAAAAAATAAAGAAACAAAGAACATTTTTTTTTAATTTATCTTCATATCTCTTGATTCTTTTAATTGACAAATGGTTTCTACAAACATCTTACCCGTTGTGAGTCACTTCTGATACTATAAAGGAGAATAAATTCCGTTTTTGTATATACGGGTAGTTCATTTTCTAATACCTGACAGATTTCGACTTTTATTTGTCTGGTCGGCTTTATACTAAGACAACAAAAGGTTAGTTCGCAAAAGGTTTCAAAAAGAAATCTTTAGCATGTACTTGGATATTTTTGCTGTAGCCAAGGGTTTCTGATATGCTACTCTAAATTTTTCTTATATAATCGTATGTTAAACCTTGATCTTCCCTTGTTGCCCGCCCTCCCCCAGGGTTCATGATTTGTACAAACTTGGTTCTACACTACCTGAGATGTTTCCCCGTAAGTTTCATCTTACCTGGCACGGTGGCTTTTGAAAAGAAAAAAATAAAATATGACATCACATTTCACTTTATCTGAATTCCTGGTATCTCCCCTGGAATGAAGGTGTGGCCCTTCATGGAAAAAATTTGAATTCCCTTCACCCAAAGATGCTTTGTGGTAGAGAATTGGTCAAGTGGTTCTGGACAAGAAGTCGAAAATGTAAAAGTTTACAAACGGACAGACAGCTAAACGGACTACAGACAAAATGTGATCAGAAAAGCTCACTTAAGCTTTCAGCTTAGGTGAACTTATAAGCTGAGATATCTGTGCCCCCGTAATCGAAGATTCGGGAGTATATAGTTTTTGTCGTATCTGTCTGTTTTTAGCTCTACTGGTCAGAGACCAGAAGAGCTTATGCGATAGTAATGCGTCCGGCGTCCGTCCGTCCGTCTGTCTGTAAACAATTTTTGGTCCGATTTCAATATATCTTGGCACACAAGTAGACTACACTAAGATACATAATTCTGTGCATCGGTTTTTGATTTCGATGAACGGTGTTTCCGTGGTTACTAAAAATAGAAATTTCTGTGAAATTCTTTCAAAATGCTACTCTTCCTACAGTTTTGGACCGATTTCAATATAACTTATCACACAAGTAGACTACACTAAGATACATAATTCTGTGCATCGGTTTTTGATTTCGATGAACGGTGTTGCCGTGGTTACTAAAAATAGAAATTTCTGTGAAATTCTTTCAAAATGCTACTCCTCCTACAATTTTGGACCGATTTCAATTTAATTTATCACATAAGTAGACTACACTAAGATACATAATTCTGTACATCGGTTTTTGATTTCTATGAACAGTGTTTCCGTGGTTACTAAAAATAGAAATTTCTGTGAAATTCTTTCAAAATGCTACTCCTCCTACAGTTTTGGACCAATTTCAATATAACTTATTACACAAGTAGACTACACTAAGATACATAATTCTGTGCATCGGATTTTAATTTTGCTGCACGGTATTGCCATGGTTACTAAAAATAGAAATTTCTGTGAAATTCTTTCAAAAGGCTACTCATCTTACAGTTTTGGACCGATTTTAATTTAACTTATCACATAAGTAGACTACACTAAGATACATAATTCTGTGCATCGGATTTTTATTTTGCTGAACGGTATTGCCATGGTTACTAAAAATAGAAATTTCTGTGAAATTCTTTCAAAATGCTACTTATTTTACAGTTTTGGTCCGATTTCAATATAACTTGACACCAAAGTAGACTACACTTAGATACATAATTCTGTGCATCGGATTTTGATTTCGCGGAACGGTGTTCCGTGGTTACTAAAAATAGAAATTTCTGTGAAATTCTTTCAAAATGCTACTCCTCCTAGAGTTTTGGTCTGATTTCAATATAACTTGACAAACAAGTAGACTATACTTAGATACATAATACTTTGCATCAGGTTTTATTTTGGTGAGCGGCAAGGATCAGTTTTCTTTTTATTGCTGTTTTAAATTTTCAAGTCCCAACTGCTACATTTCTGTTCCTTTGTTTTACATGTAAGTATAAACCAGTAGAGCTACAGTCTCGACAGAGACTTCTGGTTTCGCAAAAACTTCAACCTTGCCCATAACTTGTGATTTAGAGGATCTATGACTTTCATATTTCACATTCCATGGGTGACAAGAGCTTTCTTTGGGTACCACCAAAGTTGACCTTTTGACCTTGACCTTAAAAGTTTGACACAGTTTTACACTAAAATTTCAACCTATAACTTTGGTCATAACTTTTGAACGGTAGAAACTAGGACTTTCCTACTTCACACATTTGATTTTTGTGATACATGTAAGACCTTTCATTGGAAACCAACATCTTTGACCTTGGAGATTAACGTACTTTAAAAAACCTTTAACCTCGGACATAACTTTTGAATGGTAAAAGCTATCATGGCTTTCATACTTTTCATATGTAATCCTTTGACAAGACCTTTTATTGGATACCAAGAACTTTAACGCCTTGACCTTGGAGTTTGACCTATGTTTTCAAAACAAACCTTCACCATAACTTTTGGAGGGTTACGGCTAGGGCTTTCATACTTCACATAATTAGTCCTTTTTGAACAAGTTGTGCTAAGGCTTTCATATTTCACAATTGTATTTCTTGTGAGAAGACCTTACTTTGGGTACCAACATATTAAATTTGCATTTTAGAAAAGTTTCATCTTCGCTATGTTGCCCTACGGGGGCATCAGTGTTTCACAAACGCGTATTCTTAGCTCACCTGAGCCAAGGGGTCAAGTGAACTTTCTGATCAAAATTTGTCTATTGTCTGTCGTTGTTGTTGGCGTCGTCGTCGTAAACTTTTCACATTTTCATCTTCTTCTCAAGAACAAATGGGCCAATTTTAACCAAACTTGCAGCAAAGTATTCTTGGGTTAAGGAGATTCAATTTTGTTCAAACGAAGGGCCATGCCCTCTTCCAAGGCGAGATAATTATGAATTATTGAAAAATGAATGGTATTTGAAAAAATCTTCTCAAGAACTAGCTGCAGAACTCTAGCTCTCCGAAAATATATATATTAACAGACCGGAGAGCTACAGTGCCACCCATTGAAAAAACTTTATATTTATTGCACACAAAAAGTTGTGCTTGGTTCTGGATTCTTCAAAATTCTTACCTCAATTGCAAAAAATCTAGATTTCAAAAAAAAAAATCTTTACTCCTCTATCAAGTAGTCGTAGTTGATATCTACATGAAGCTCGTTGGACCGAATTATCTTTCAAACCAAATTGGCAGTAAAAATTAGACGAAATTTTCGGTAATCTCAATTTCAGGGGACAGGAGGGCTATTAACAACAATTATACGGAATGTTTTGTTGTGGAAACAGTGAAAGAGTATGTTATGAACACACGGTTAGTACTATTTTGAGATGAAATTTTTAAAACCATGGATAAATAAATCGAGAAACGGCGCACTTTTTTATGCGCAATAAATATACAATTTTTTTAATGGGTGGCACTGTAGGTCTCCCGTCTATCCCGTCTGTTGTATTTTTTGCCAAAAAGTGATATCACCTATTCCAATAAGTGATATCACCTATTTAGATTTTGAATAGGTGATATCACTTATTCGAATAAGTGATGTCACCTATTCAAATTGAATAGGTGATGTTACCATATCATTTTGAATAGATGATATCACTTATTTGAATACTAGTAGGTGATATCACCTATTCAAATTATTTATGAAATAACAACAGCTCGCAAGACTATAGGTCCTTAAATCTTATTTACTTTTACTTCCGTTTTATAATTCATTATTCTAGGAGACAATAGATTACAGTTTTGCATTTAATTTTAATCAACCCCAATAGAAATTGTTTGTTTTGCTCACAAATAAATTTATTTCACTTATCTATCATGTTAACTTCAAGAAAAATTGGAAAAACGGATGAAAACTGGGTAGTCCGAATTTCCTTGGTTCCAGTGGTAATCTATATATTATAGGGAGCATTCATTATTTCTTGTTGTAAGAAATTCAAATAGGTGATATTACCTATTCAGTTGACGATATCACCAATTCAAATTGAATAGGTGATATAACCTACTCGAATAAGTGATATCGCCTATTCAAATAGGTGATATCACTTTTTGCCAGTAATTACCAAAACGGCGCCTCATAAATATATATATTTTCGGAGAGCTACAGTTCTGCAGCTACTCAAGAACCACTGGGGCAGGAAAAATAAAACTCAGATGGATGCATTCCTAGGTAGTGTAGATTCAAGTTTGTTAAAATCATGACCCACGGGGGTAGGATAGGGCCGCAAAGGACGGTCTAACGTTTTTATACATATGATTGTACAAATATATTGGGAAATCTTTAAAAATCTTTTTCTCAAGAACAGCAACGCCATGATTGGTCATATTAATGTGAAAGCAACCAGGTGGTGTTGATTCAAATTTGTTCAAATCACGACCCCCGGGAGTTGGGGGGGGGGGGGGCAATGGACGGTTAAAGATTTACCGAAGAATAAAAATCTTTTTTTCAAGAAGAGCAAAGCCATGATTGGTTATATTTTGTGAAAGCATCCTGGTGTAGATTCACATTTGTTCAAATCATGACCCCTGGGGTTGGGGGTAAACGATAAATAGATATATGTATCATATTGTAGTCTAAATAGGATAAGTACGATAAATAGGGGTGCTTCTTACATTTTTTTTTTGGGGGGGGACTTCGTGGTCCCAGGGTGAGGGACTTTTGTTTCTCATTTGGGGGAGGGTCTGTTGATGATTAAGGAAAATGTGATATCTTTAACATAGTGCAGAGTTATGATGATGAGGGTACCTCCAAATCTGTGAAATTCATGACCCTGGTTCATGCGTTTTGTGAGCTGTGTTGGATCTGTCGTGAAAATGCATTATTTCTCTGAAATTTTTCTCTGCTCATCGTCATATTAAAAGCAAACGAAGTAAATTTTTTGATAAGCAAAGAAATTTTTTCCTGATTTTTTTTTTTTTTACATCTGTACCATTAGGTGAAGTGTTCTGGTCCTGGCTCTATAAATTTATATTTAACTGAGAGAAGTTATTCCCTTTGCAATTCACAATTGATAATTTATCACTGTAAATAATGTATTTAGAAAAAAATAAAAGAATAAGAAATTATGCAAGAAATTTTATTTTATAATACAAAAACTACTTTTAATGATCAAATACACTTGTAAATAATAGATAAATAAAAATGATGAAAAAAATAACATTAAAATGTTCTTCAAAGACCAAGAGAGGCTAATGTGAGACATTACATGTTAGGGATTTAATATTTGGTAATTTCATTCTTCAACAATGCTTGATATACATGGAATACCTTAATAGTCTTGGTGATAGTGTTAAATGGGGAACAGATAAGAACTTGATTTGTGAGATGTTACTAAATATTAGACTAATTATTTCATTGATCCTGGTCATCCTATTTCTCTTGCTTTGGAAAAAACGTCATCTATCTTTTTATTTTATATTCTATAAATCCACTAAGTTGTTGTATTATACCCAGGTGACCATTGAGGCCCTTGGGCCTCTTGTTTTTCTTTCTTTGCAATTATTATGTAAATAGGAAATATGGGAAAGGAAATTTGATTACTTGTGTTTTGTAACGTCTTCAGCCCAATTAAGCAGAAGAAAACAAATATATTACATTTTCATCATTTCTTCTTTTTAACTGGTATTTCTAATTTTCTATTCATTTTCACTGTAATTTACAAGTGCTATATGCTAGCGTATTAGATTCTCAATCGGGTTACAGTGGATATCCAAACGTATGGGCGTATGAAAATTTACGCGTTATCTTATACAAAATCGTTAACACTTTCAATGGGGGCCATTTGCATCTTTCAAAGGGGGCCTTTGGGGTGGAAGAGTGGACATCCCCTGCCGACTGGTCACACCCGCCGTGTGCTCCTTGTCATTGACAACCTGTTTTTTTCTACTTTATTACTATTTCTGACTCTGATTTACATTTTGATGTCGAAATCAAGTTGTAGCAGTTTTATTAGGTCACCTGAGTCACTCAGGTAGCCTACCTCTCTCTGTTTTGTCTGTGGTTATGTTGGGAAAAAAACGCGAAAATCTGTAGACACAGTCAGCATTCGACTTGATATTTTATGTAGGTTGTGACAAGATCGTCAATAGCTTGCCTCGTTTTAGAAATTGTTCTTAGAGCATGCTATATTGTGTCATCTTAATTTTGGAAAATAAAAGAAGACATATATACTTTCCAACATTTCAAGGAGTTCTCTAATTTTTCTTAAATGCCATCTCTTCACTCTGAATTTAACTCCTTCTAGTTTCTTTTCAAACCAATCATTTCATTTAGCAGATCTTGCTGAATGCTTGAGAGAGAAGATAATCCCAGTTGACTGCAGTCTCAATTGGCCTAAATGATATAATTCCTGTTTTTCTAATAGCTGCCTGTAGATTATCCACATTAAGCGCTATTGTCATACTAAGAGATGTCTGAAGACAAAGCACTGGTTTGATTCTGACATTCATTGTTGTAAATCCTGTTGAAGGGTCCATAACATCAAACATCCAGAGGCTGACTGGTTTGGGCTGGTAGAGTTAATAGGATGAAGTTGTGTTGTCTCGCCCTGTCAGTCAAGCCTAAAGACAAGTGTACCTTGTGGCCATCTAGAAGTGAAAAGAAAGTTTTTCCTCCCCTTTGTACCGAATACTTAAAGTGTCCCTCTAGATATTGTTGAATTAGACCATCTAGACTCCGATACTGTTCCATCTGCCCCAAAGGGACTTTCCTGTCAAAAGCTATGGGCGCATTCTTACTCCAGCAGAAACAAAGTAAATTCATGTAGTGTTCCACAACCTAATATTGTGTTAATTGAAGGTTCTTGTCACTTCATGGATTATTCTTTTTGATCTCCTACAGTGCTTTAAAGTAAGAAGTTGCTGTCGCTATGTTCCAGCTTTTGCTCTCTGAATCTCCATTGTCATTGATATACTACCCATGTACGCGGAATTCCTCCCACCCGGATATAAGTCCCTTTTGTATCACCTCAGCGTCAGTCGGTTATCCCTGTTGCGTTCCCCAAACTTCTAACGAAATCATTGACCTGGCTCCAGGATCATGAAACATCTAAAACTTAAGTCAAAATATTCATGTTGTACCAGAATTTTTATTAAGTCAAATACTACATAAAAAATTAAAATATTATTTAATATATCTTCACAAAAGTGTTGTTATCTGCAAGATTAGAGATTCGTTCTATAATTAAAAAACATTTAATTGGTGATTGCAAATTTGACTTAAGTCTAAGTCTGTTTCATGATCCTGGAACCAGGTCTATAACTTCTTTCGTGGTACCTGTATACCCATAGCTAAACTGAGCCATTTTTTCATATGGTCTTCCAGTTTTGGCTCCTCTTGCATATTTAAGAAAGGAGCCCTGTAAGATTTAATTGTAATCAATGTTCTTTCTCTTAATGCTCTCACTGGTACCCATATTGTCTAGCTGCGCCTCGCACTGTTTGATTCATCTTTCAGAGCTAGATGAGCATAAGTCATTATAGTTGGGCTATATTGCTGATACCCTTATTAAACTAGCTTTGGTTTAACCTATTTTTTTTAAACATCAAATATATATTATCTTGAAATTATCAACAGCAGCAGCAATTAAAATAGTATATTAAGATAATGATTGTAAATTTGTTTAACATCCATCTCGAGAATTTTTCACTCATATGGGGACGCCACCACTTGCCGGAGGAGAACTGCAAATTTTGTCCTATACTCGGCACTCAGAGCCATTGAGCAGGGAGGGATATTTCTTCGTGCCAGCATCTACTGCGACGGATCTCGGTTCATACGGTCACATCCGAAGGACCGGTCTCCGCGTCCCACAGTGGAATTCGAACCGGCGACGTAAGGATTGACTCCTTACTTGGCGATTCTAGAGCAGACGCTCTAACCACTGCGCCACGCGGGCAACTAGGTTGTAGAGAATGTTACCATTCACAAAATACAAAATAATAAAGTCATCATTTTTATGACGCCATAGCCACACATTTACACCCTTTTGTAGTATTAGTGCATAGTGGAAGAAAAAAATCCTAAATCACATTTTCCTGCTTCGTTCCACTTCTTTCCTTTTTGCAGTACAATTTAAGCGTTAAAAACTGTAGTTAGAAAATAAAATTTAAAAAAGAAGAACAAAGCGACTTATGGAAATCAACCCCTTCCTTTCTATCTCTCTTCGAAGAAAATGTTTCAACGTGAACAAAGAAAGATAACTGAAAAAGTGGCACAACTGCATGGAAATTCTGTTTCTGCAGTTTAGATTTTGAAACAATCAGTCGGCAGAAAGTGAAAATAGTGTATATTCTAAAATAAAAACAATACAGGAACCGATATAGCAAAAGCATGTATTACTTTAATAACGTCAGTTTTTAAAGTGGGAGGCGTTTGAAAATAATGTTACGAGTTTTCACTCATTTCAGCTTTCTGTACATCAGATAAAAAAGACAGTTATACAACATTGACGCGTTACAGCCAGGTTTGAATTATGTTAAAATGACTTCCATAAAAATAAGAGAAATCATGGCTTTGCTATTCTATTCTTGAAATGAAAATTTGTAAATCTTTTATCGTCCATTGTGGCCCCATTCTATCTCGAGAGTCATGATTTGAACAAACCTGAAATTATTCTATCTGAGGATACTTCCATGTTATAATATAGCATGGCTTTGCTTTTTGTTAAAAAAAGAATTATTTTCAAGGTTTTCCCTACGTATTCCAATGTAAAACTTGGATTATCTATTGTGGCATCACCCTACCCTCGGGGATCATGATTTAAACAAACTTGAATATATACTACCTGAAAATGTTTCCACATAAGTTTCATATTTTTGGGCCAAGTGGTTCTGGAGAAGATTTTTTCAATGTATTTCCATGTAAAATTTTAATCATTAATTGTGACCCCGGGGTTATATTTTGTACAAATTGAAATCGACACTTCCTGGGGATATTTGCACATGCACAAATTTCATAGTTCTTGAACCAGTGCTTAAGGAGAAGAAACCTTTTATTTGTCATATTGTAAATTTTGAATTTACTCGGGTTTCAGAAATGCAAATTACAGTATGTTTCGTAGTTCCCGAAAATATTTGGTGCGTTTCCCACACTAATTTTCTCAAATTAGATTGTAAAATCCTGGAATAAGTGGAAACTCCGTCTCCGTTTTTCATGTTGGATATTTTTAAGAAATCAAAATAAGATAAATATTGTACAGCAAATTGCAATGTTACTTTTCTAATGACAAAATAAAATTTACTTATGTGAGAGCCCAGTAATAATTAAATAAAAGTGATTGCCGGAAAGAAACACTGTAATCGATGCCTGAATCCAGCATCAACCTGTGGCTAGTCAAAGAAGCACGGCGCTAAGTACACGTTATAGGAGAAATGTAATGTCTTTTGTCTAATAAATCGCTTCCGGGGGAAAGGTAGATATTCCAGCTTCGTGCCTCTGAATGGAAAAATCTATCGGTGATTGATCTCTTGAGTTTGATTTATACCCCGTCTACACTACCTGACTACTTCCTAGGCAATGTTTGGCTGCTGGCCATTAAAAGGTATAATAGAATTCCGATACAGAAAATAAGCATTAGAGAATTGGTTTATTGGGAGTTCTTTTGATTTTTCATTAACGAATTTCTGTTTTTAAAAAAATATCCTAGGAATATTTAAGGCGAATCTTTTGCCTTTTTGCTTGTTATATTAATTTGTTTTATTAAACCTTTTCCTTCATCTATGGAGTAACAATAGTCAGCTAAATCCAGGAATACTCCACTGACAGTAATTGTTCACAAATAAAAGTTTCCTACGTCCTTAAAGGCAATATGACGAATCTTGAATTAGGGATACTTTTATTTGATCATTTAATTTTATGTCGAGATGTCATTTTTTGAAATCTGCATGTCATGAATTTATTTTAAGTAATTATAAAAAAAAGATATGAAAGCGTTTATGAATTCACAGAGAAAAAAAGGAGTAAACTTATTGATTGGGTTCATTAAAATTTCATACTTCTCAAGAGCGGTTTCAGAGTTAAAACCTGTTGAAACATCACGGTAATTTGTCATGCAAGAACCATATAACTCTCATGGGAGAAAACAATCCCTCATTTTGAAATTGAATTGACAACTCTGTATCCTCGAAATAATTCATTATTTCTAATTTGTTCAACGTCTATCTCACTATGTCTCGCACAAATAAAGGGTTTACTGAAGAAAATATATTTTTCATTATCTTTACATCGTTTGGTATCACGTTACTACTGAAGGGACTACACACAAGCACACTCATACATATAAACAAACAATGCAGGCTATGACTCGAGCATTAATTTCTGTGTTAAAGATTAATTAATTTTTTCATTACTTAAATTAAATGTATAAGGAAAGCATGGCAATGTGAAAAGACACATTTAGTATTAAAGTAAAATTAAATTTGATAAAGCTATATTTCACTATTGTAACAAAGAATTGTGGACCCACGCTTTCTGTATCTCAGTGGTTGGGATTTAATTATTTATGGCATGTTGTAAGGTCAAACTTCAAGGTCACTGAGTTAAAATCATGGTATACTTGGAAAGGTCTTATCATAGGTAATGTGAAATATGAATGAGAATGTACTATTTATATATTTAAGATTTTTTCAATATATAATATAGGAAACCATATAAATTGCCATTTGAAAAACGGGTTTGCACTGTTAAAAGAATACTTTTTTGAATATATAATTAATCTTTTTCAAAATGTTTTTAGTTCATTATTTCTGATACCGAGCATCAACAGACATTGTGCATTGGTGCATCTATGGGTCTTGGAACATATTCATGAAAATATAGGTCACATATACCTACGTCGTGATTTTTCCAGGTTTTCATTTTCTTAATTTTACACTATTAAGTCCAGGGTCATCCAAACCTTGACAGTTGATGCATGATGAAGGTCACGGTAACCTATTTCTTTATCGAAATTGTCGCTTAGAATATAGAAATGAGTGTTGTTCAATTGATCATATGAGAAAGACCAGATCTTTCGGTCTCTTGTTCCCACTAAACTCTCGATTCTACTAGACTACAATTAAACCAGGATCTGTGCTCTATTTTGCAATTTTCAGAATCAACATAACTTTGTTTAATGAAAAGTATATCTCACAAGAAATATTTATACGTCGTTATGAACGTACATTACATCATTATATGGTATACTAAGTAGACATTTAAATCAAATGTTAAAAAGTTCCACTATAAATCGAAGAATTTTTCATTTTGAACCTGAATATTATAGAAACTATTGAATAAGCTTCATTTATTCTCTATTAATGCCGTCCATCAAGCGAAGAAAAGCAACAGTTGATCATTGTTCATGTTGTCGATAAGTATCTGGTGTAGTGAAAGCGAACCTCTTGCAATATTGGAAAATTGAAATTGATGTGTTTAGCTCTACAGGTACCTACCTGGAGATCGAATTTTCAATTTTTAACGGTTAGGTGATATTTAACAGAGGATCGATGTGCACACAAAAGCTGGATAGGACCTCGAACGGTAAAGAACCAACTTAAACAGATTTGGATCGATATGGCGGACACTGTATCTCGGTATACAGGATTCAAAATGAGATCGAGCTAGAAACGAAGATGTACAGCAAAATTTTGATTCAATGTTTTTCTTTAATAATGTATTATTAATTATGATATAAGTTTAAATGCATACTAAGTATTTATAATAAAGATTTTGGAAATTTTTAATAAGCTTGTGGAAAAAAAAATTAACTTTTTCACTATAGTTAGTAAACTGTTTGTGGTACTTCTGGTAGCGACTTATCTACAGTATTTATTTTTTTAAAAACTTTGATTTTTTTATGCGTGAAATAAAAATCAACATGTTTTATACTGGTACCTAATATATAATGGCATAATACATTTTAATCGAAAAAATATGGGGCGGAGGGCGTCGTTCTGTCAGAAACAGTGATATCTATTAATTAAAACATGAAGACAACATAGTTCTTTTTTAAAGTTGTTTATTCAACATTAACGTTTTAAAGACAAAGGTAATACTGATAGCGGCAATATTGCACATGTTCCAGAAAAACAAATCCTCCAGTTAGGATAGAGGAAAAGAAGAAATAACAAATAGGAGTTAAATGTTAAGTTGGAAATGTAATTAATATACAAGGTCATCATAATCAATAAAAATATTTAAAAGAGAACTATTGTTGTAAAAATTAAACACACAAATATGTAAAAATTCCGCACCTGTTTGAAATAAAATATTTCTAATGATAATAAAATAAAATTAATTTTAAAGCTGCCGAAGCAAACAACAGCATGTACGAAGTCAAGTATCTACAAATTCACAACCATGACGAGAGCTAGAATGCAATACAAAATTAATATCATTCTACAACTCAGATGCACACAGACGCTCTAACAATTATAGTTACGCACAAAAAAGTCGCCATTTTTGATGTTTTACTTACATATTCGACTCTGAATTATCATAGATGTTAACGGGTCAACGAAGAAACGTTTGTTCCTCGTGACTGACTAGAGTTAATAGGGACTAGATAACTCATGAATGCTTTGAGCCCAAAGCGAAGCCAAAACGACAAAAGCACTACAGACAACAGCAAATGTTGTTCGAACACCTCTACAGTGTGAAAATGTACAGAAATTAAAGCAATTACATATCTATAAGGCAAAATAATAAATCACCACTGACTTAATTTTTTTTTTCAAAAATACATAAATCTAGAAAGTGATGTGCATATATCAAAAATTATATTGCTTGATTTCTTCTGCAAATCTTTAGGTAGAGCAACAACAGTTTGCAACACGAAGACACAATGGTGATGATATCGAAAGAGAACAGTGTAAAATACTATAAAAATTCTACGAAAATAGGATCTAGTTTATCTTGATATGAAAATCTTGAAGTCAATCTGCCACGAAAAAGGTAAACAGGAAATTACACATGCCATTTTCAGGAATTGTCATGTTGGCACAAGGGTTGAAATTCTTCAGAATCGTGACAAGTCTTAAAGTGTACAATGTACAACATCTTATGAGTCGGAATAGCAAGATATCTCCGAGATTGTAGATAGCTCGGATACTAAGGAGCCCGTCTCGGATTCGGTCCCGTCTTTTATACACGCCGACTCATAATGCTTGTTCAGGTACGATTTCAGAGCAAAAGATTTGTCACATCTCTTGCATTTATAGTGTTTGAATGCTGAATGGGTTTGCATATGTGCTCGAAGGTTTGATCTGTCAGCAAAAGCTTTACCACAATGCGCGCATCCGAAGGGTTTTTCGCCGGTGTGAGACCTTCTGTGACCCTGAAGAAGCCATGGTCTTGAAAACGCTTTACCGCAAATGTCGCACTTGTGTTTGAGTTCGTGAGTAAGAATGTGCATGGATAAAGCAGGCATGCTCACATAAACCTTGTCACAGTGTGGACATTTCTTGGCTGAGTGGCTTTCCAGACTTCGATGTGTTTGCTTGTGACGTGAAAGATTCGATGATGTGGCATAATCTTTTCCGCATTCGTTGCAGGTATATCTTTGTTTCTGGGTTTTGGTCAGAATCCCAAACGCGTTCTTTCTTGCTCTCCCATCACTGACGAAAAACGCATCGTACGTATAGCCAACAGTATGCATACTAGGAAGAGATGTCCGAACTTCAACCTCCGAGTTCTTCTCAGGAACTAGTTCGGGAGAGGGAGTTTCTTCAAGAGGATTTTCTTCATACCTGTTTCTCGATTCTGCATCATGTAATACTGTGGCTGAGTTTTGTGGCAGTGTTGGAACAACGACGTCTTGAATGTAACCTGAATTATAAAAAAAAGATAGAAAATAGTCATTTTTGTCAACCTTTAAAAGGAAACTTGAATTATACGTATAATTCTCGTTTTAAATTTGCTACTGTTACATTATTTTAAGTAACTTTATTTTTGTATCTTGAGTTTTCCTTCCTTAACTAATCCCTAAACTTGACTATCCTTGACTAATCCCTAAACTTGATCAAGATGAGTGACTGTTGCTTGCTTCTTAAGCAAGCTTAATGGTTGTTTCAGTGATAATTACAAAAGTTAACAATTCCAACTTATCAAACTTCTTTTACACGGCTAGTCGTAAAATGGGGGAATTATGTTACATTCATAACTCAATTATATCAATCTACGACAGTGAAGCGAGATTAGAGAGGCAACAATTGCATCTTTCGAACATTACCAACTGACAGCGCATAACTCATGTTCGGATCATAATATCAATTATCTCCAGATTCAGAAGATGATGTTCCCAAAGTTATTTGTAACTGTGTCGTCATCATCGAAGTTTCATTTCTGCACTTCTCAAATATATTTATAAGTAGACTGTTAATCAAACATGGGCTAATAAGATCACCTAGGGGAGCTATTAACATTCTGATTTTTTAAAGTCATATTTGAATGCTTTAGATTTTATTTATTTAGAAAAATGAAATAATAATTAATAACACAGTATAGTGTCAGATTTTTTTCTCAGAGGAAGAGTTAAAATTATGGATCATTATACGGGACTGAACGTTATGAAATGTATTTATTCATCGCAACAAGCGAAAGAAAACTGTCGCAATAGGCAAGATTTTCTTTTTTACAATCTGTCAAAAATTGAACACCTCAGATGACCTTAAGCAGTGAAGTCGCACGTTGCAACCCCAATCTGCGAAAAAAGCCCATTGACGGGTAGAGCCATAAGTGCATTGACCAGTATCAAGATTCCCCCACCAGTGTCACTGAACTCCCTGCCCGCACTCCCCCCAACGTTATTTCATTAAACTCTTGATTATTCAACTCTTTCACAACAGAAGAATATATTATGCACAACTTTTGTTCTGTTGTCTAAGTCGTCGGGTTCTTATGGTAATCTGAGCCCTGTTGAACAATATTTCGTCGTGGCTTGGAGTAGTAGTTGCGTTACGTTACAATAGACATGCATCTGTGAAGCGTTACAGGAACAAACGTTTTTCATATTCTGACAAGTAACCTTATAATTTTAATTATTTATTAATGTCTTTTCATTTTCCTCGGTGAAATTCTTGTCAAACAAAAGGGTATGCGGGTCATAAAACAAAATTGATTTTCCTTTTTTTCAACGATCGCCTATCCTATGTACTTTTAAGTACAGAGAATGCAGAAATAAGCATCTTCTTTTTGAATATTTTTTACAGAAGTATGATAAATATAATACAAGGGGTATACGGAAACAAAAACCATAGAACTAAAACAAATACATGTATACCTTTTATCTATAACAGGTTAAACATGTGAATATTCTACAATTGTATTCAAATTTTAAAATACCACTAATTCAGATTAGTTTTTTCATATACTTAAACGAAAAATTGAAAATTAATGCTAAATATTATATGGAATTTATAGATATTTGCGTCAATATAAAATGTATAAATTTATTTTTAAAAATTATGAATGTCGATCTGATAATCTTTAAATTTATAAAATCGAAACGTGAAAGACCATTAATGTTACAATTTTTTTCTTTCAGAAAAAATACTCCCCTCTTAAGCATATTAAAGATCAAAGCATTGATAAAATATTTCTTTACGTAGAATTGATAAAGTTATTGAAGAAATATCCTTATTTCAATCGTGCAAAAATCCATTTCCCAGTTCTTGGCAGACATGCTGAAATTAAAAACGCTCTGATGACTGATAAATTATACGTAAATAGTTACCGTTGCTGATGCGGACCGACAGGGGTTGAACCATCGGGGTGAAGGGTGTAGCCGCCTTAAAACTCGCCACGGACTCCTCGAAGACGTCCCTGATTCGGTACTGGTTCGGTTGACGATCCTCATCACATTTTACCTTCTTGACTAGAAATGATCGTGGCATTTTTTCAAACCGTCACTGCAGCTTCGATAAAGTTTCAAAAGTTTGGAATCACCTTTTAGGTCTACATTTTGGAGTTTTCGTCATATAAGATCCAGAGGAATTTTTCTTTTTGACTCATACGTAACTTCATCCAAAAATTTTGGCCTTTGACGACATGTTGGGAGGTTGCAGATTTGCTAGGGGAAAATTTTCTTCTTTTTTGTCTTTCACAAGTTAAGTGATAAGTTCGTTCTCACGCTTCCATAAACGGTCTTATATACCCGGTCGCATGCCAATCAAACGACACGCGCCTCCACGAATCGCAGCAAAGAATTGGTAATATTTGGTATGAATAATTGAACTTGCCCTGAACAATGCGACGAAAGTGCTGTAGCGCGTTGACAAATACAAACATTTACCATTATTCCATTCAATCGTTATTCTAGCTTCGTCATCTGGATCTTTGAATGGAATTTCATTATTTTAATTAGGTGGCATCGGGACGTTGTCTAGACATGCGCAGAAGCATTCTGTTCGCGTGCTAGGAAACCTAGATTTTTCACAGATTCTGCAAAAGGTGTACACATTTTCAAATTATCTTAATAATTTACTTTTAAATTTATTGAGACTAATACATGATAAATATTCAAAGGCAAAATATTTTTGCCGATCTAGTTTATACCAAATTTAATCCAATGTGTCCTTACTTACAACTTGATTTATCTTTGATAATTTCTTTTAGGGGATTTTTTTTTTTAATATTTTGTATTTAGTTTTATTTTATTCTCATACAAATATATAGATATCAAGGAGGATTCATTCGCCTACAGGATATATTACAAATATTTCTTTTTTATCCATTTGTCACCTGACAATGTATATCTGTATCTATAAATAATGAAGTAGGTCTTTGGAAAGTTTGATATCGTTACAATTGATTCTTGCTTCGTCTCAATTCTCCTATACAAACAACCACCTGTTGTGAAAGCTACCTGTCCATAGAAACTCAGTATTATTTATTCTACCTGTAGCAGTCCTGTTTGCCAATAACGATTAATTTCTTCTGCGATATAAATTGAACGCAAACAGCTTTGAAACGGTGGGAAAATGCGATATTTTTATAGATTTTTCTCTCTCTCTAACGGATCAAGGATTTGTTTAACGAATGAAAAAAATTGATGTAAAATTAGATTTAACTGGAAAAGAAATAAGAAACACAGGACAAATTTGAAGAAAATATTGTGAAGGACGTTATATTAAACACATATTAAATAGTGATATGAACAAAACTCAAACCATAAAAATATGAAATGCTTGTAAAATGATAGCTGCCATCGAATGTACTTAATATGGAAAAAAAGAACGAAAACTTTTATGGAAGATTAAATGCTTTTACAATCGTGCAATGATTTTTTTTATAATATTAATTAAAAGAAATTTTAAAAGCACCAACTAAAACATGATGAAAATAACGCACATATATATATTTTTAAATTATGCATGTATCGAGGTAGTTTGATTTTGCGATATTACTTTTTTATGGGTTTGTCAAGGAGTTTTTTTTTCGTAATAGGACAGGAAGAACGTCTTTTTTAACGGGTACATTGTACATTGCATTCGTGAATGCTCGCAGGTGCGCGAAGTTCGCAACCCAATACTTGGCGGCCAGTATAATGCATAACATCTCATTTGCCACCAATGCACTTAAAAGATGCACGTAAATCGAGGCATAACTTATTTAAGGTTACAAAAGATTTTTTTTAATGACCAAGACAGAGCACTTAATAGATGCATCAAGGATGACGAAAATCGGTCACTCAACCTGCATCAGAGAGTGGACGCAAACTGTTGACCGCATAACAATTACACCGCGTTACGAAAATAGCCCACTGGACAATACTACAGCCTATTTATACCATTTAATCGTCTTGCACAAGAAAAAGCTGGAAGTTGCACCGGTTGCATGGTATGCATGTCATATCCAGATTGGGCCATCTGCCTCTGTTCTTTGAATTTCCACCAAAATTAACTTGGATATTATATGCGACCAAAGCTTGTTACACAAAAATTAGCGACAAAGGGCATGCCCAAAATAAATCTCTTTTATCTCAGAATTGTATCTATAACGGGTACTTGGAAACAATGATACTATTTGTTTAATATAGTCACTGGAATTCGACAGGCAACCGTTTGAACCATTGAGACCAAACTTCTCGTCCTAGTATCCAACGCCTGGATCTTTGGGACGATGTAGCCACGCGCGACGGGAATTCCTTCTGTCATGCTTCTAAAAGATACCCATCTTTTGCTACTAACATTTATTTGATGGTAAAATTTTAAATAGAATCGGCAACAAAGCGAACTTGTTACATCAGTCAGCGCAACAGTTGGGAGAAAGCGATGACAAAAGTGACGGCTAAAGAATACAATGACATAACCAAAAACAGATGCCAGAGGCTATTGTTCCCAGAGAAATGGAGAGTTCAACAGTCTTTCCAGCATTGCTTTCCAGAATGGGAAAATTATGGAATCGCAGTGTTAGGTTTCAAATGAATTTTATGATTAAGTGCGATAAGTGTCTCATTTCAAACTTAAAAGATAAATCGACCTCACCACGATGTAACAGTCTTAACTTCCATTGTTCTGTTTCTTTTTTAAATTGTTCTGTTGCTACGTCACTTTTCTTTATGTGTCAATATTTTTAAGAATTAAATCTCATTAAAATCAAGCTGATTGAATTTTGTTCGTCTCCATTTAATCAGGCGATGCGTTTATACTGACTTTGTTATGCCGTAAAGTAAAAATTTAGTTGTAAAATAAAATACATGTAGTTGTAAAACGATCCATTTAACTAAATCTAAGAAGAAAAAATTGTAAAAATGCAAATTTCTCCACTATGTTTAAATTTATATTATGACAGCTGGTGCATTTTTTTTTGTTGTTGTTGGTTTAACTATTTTTTACGCATCTTAAAAGTTTACGTTCCGTTTCCAAATAGACATAAAACGTTAGAATCTAAATCAGGAAAGGAATTTAATGACGGAAATTATCAAAAGTTATTCTATATCACTGATGGAAATTTTCTTTTAAAAAGTATGTATACTGGGTATACTGATTAAAAAGAACTACATATTCGTGTACACAGTTTTATTCATTTAAGTATGCGAATGTAGTAAATTTAGAATTTTATGATTTTTATCTCCTTTATTGTCTTATATTACGAACAATCAACAAATTTAAGGCAATGTTATTTTCAAAAAACGATTTTCAAATTTTAATCGAAAGCAGAATGACATTTGTATTGTTGAAAAATATAAATCCTTAAATTCATTCAGATTATTTGAAGATCACCATTCAATTCTACAAGAATAAAGAAATGTCGGATTGATGAAAGGAGTTTGATTTGTACTAAACACGTGCCCCTGTCTTTCATGGATTGTATTTAATGTTATCATCATGATTATTATTAATACATTACTATAAAAGATACAATGAAATAAAGACAGTGGAGTGTCATTTCAGTGGTGAAATTCCGGGCATATTCTGGCGCCACCTGCGGCAGACGACTTCGGTCAGTGTCTTCTGCTTTAATTCTAGATTTAGTTATTCTTTTCTTTTTTTTAATTAATTTTTCAAGGAATATTTTCGTTTATCTTTTAAAGCATATAAATGAGATAGATTTTCAATTTTTATACATTTTTATTTTTCACGTAAAATACTAAAAATAAAATTCTAATTCACGGATCAAAATTACACTTCAGCTAATTTAACACAAATTTAATTTAAAGGCATTGCATTTCATCAATTGTGCTGTTGCTCTGATTTGATTTATTTATTTGGACATTTACAACAACAGAAAAAAAAACAAAACAAAACAAACAAACAAACAAACAAACTAAAGCATTATATATCAAGGATACTTTAAGGAAGAGCAAAAGTTTCCGGAAAAGTAAACCATAGATTTTGAAGAAAACAGCACCGATATTTTTTTCATTACAACTAAATTCGATTACACAGAATCACCTTACAAGACCTAGTCAGCGAAATTCTCAATACATTAGGTTAAAAATTTATATGTTGCATTTCGAAAACAACAACATCAACAGACCAAATTGATTCAAAGAAAGTGAGTACGTTGATTTGGTCAACTATTTTTACTGCGTCGTAATCAATTTAGAGGGGAAAAGCATATGCATAAATATACAACTGTGCATCCTAATATAGTTTTTCAACTATAAGTTATTGTTATAGGTTGATAGAATTATTCATATATTGACGTTATTAGCTCACCTGAGCCAAAGGCTCAAGTGAGCTTTTCTGATCACAATTTGTCCGTTGTCTGTTGTCTGTTGTCGTCGTCGTCGTTGTCGTCGTCGTCGTTGTCGTAAACTTTTCACATTTTCGACTTCTTCTCAAGAACTGCTGGGCCAATTTCAACCAAACTTGCCACAAAGTATCCTTGGGTGAAGGGGATTCAAGTTTGTTCAAAATTGAAGGGGAAATAATTGGGAATTAATGAAAATTTGGTGGCATATTTTAAAAATCTTCTTCTCAAGAACCACTGTGCCAGGAAAGATGAAACTTATGAAACATCCTCAGGTAGTGTAGATTTTTGTTCAAATCATGACCCCTGGGGGTAGGGCGGGGCCAAAATGGCCGACCAAAGTTTTACATAGAAATATATAGGAAAATTCTTTAAAAATCTTCTTCTCAAGAATGACAAAGCCATAATTCATCATATTTATATGGATGCAACAAATCATGTACAATGGCCGATCAAAGTTTTTAAAGTTATATATAGGAAAATTCTTTAAAAATCATTTTCTAAAAAATAGCAAATCCATGATTGGTCATGGGACTACTTTTGGATTTAAACTTTACACTAAAAAGCCATTTTCTACTTTTTCCTACCCTTAGTGCTCAGGTGAGCGATGTGGCCCATGGGCCTCTTGTTTTAGAGTTGCATCTGACAAATGTAATATCTGAACGTAAGTTGTTCTTTAGGAAATAATCATGCATCTTTCTCGAATGGTACGTAAAACATCTACAATCATTCAAGCAATCAAACTTGCATGATAGCATTTGTATGCCACATATTGGTTCAATTTGTTCCACATTAATAATCGGTTTGTCAAAAAAGGTTACATATAAAAGACAGAAAAATACTATGCCTAATTGTACAAATTATCTTCATATCGGGTAAATCTTAGGGAATAGATTTTTCCCGATGAACAGAAAGCCGATAGAAATTTCAGTAATACATTATTTCCTCTGGTTAAGGTAAAAAAAATTAAATTGAAATTGAGATTACAATTTCAGTCAAGTGTCTAAAAAGTGTACAGGTACTGTCATGAATAATTTATTTCTATTCATTATTTAATCTTCAGTTTAGTTAGGTGTATTATCACCCTCTCTGGTATTGCTAGTACATGCATTTAAGATAAAAATTACAGTTTAATACGTGCACAAGATAACAGTTGAAGGGCTGAACAATTTGCATTAAAAATTTAAGGCTGGTATAAAAAGCTATAAAATGAAAACAAAAATTGATATTGTAGATAGCCAAATGTCTGAATAGAGAACTTTTTTTTCCTGAGACAGATTAATAAGGCACGAGTTTTCATAAAATGAGAAAAAAAAAGAATAAGATGCACGTCAGGGTATTGTCCATTGGAAATAAAACTGCAAGCCTGCTGCGCTTGTCAATGTTCAAAATATAATTATTATAAATGCATGAACAAAAGTATTTCTAAAACACAATAGACACACGCCAAAGGAAGATTCGGTTTAATTTGATAGAACATTTAATATTAAGGGGACTATCTGTCCACGCGCAGCTGACGATGTCCGCGCTGGACTCTTCACTTGGATAAATTATTCATACATTCGGAGAAAATCATTTAATTTGATCTTTTCGCATTCTTTATTTACGGAATTGTGTTCTGATTTTTAACACTTAAGCTTCTTGAGAGTTAATTATGGGAAAGAAAGCCAAAACTGTCACCGAGTTATGAATATTTAACGAATGCTCCACAAGTCCAGCGCACTTATTGGACAGCTGTTGCATTGTTCGACGACGATTTATCCTTAAGACACTACATTTAGAGAAATTCGCGATAGGTAGATGGCAAAGGAGATCATTAAATTAAGATTTATTTTACAAATAAGACGAATTTAAAATGGCTGAAAGGCTTCAATTTTAAGCTACCTCAATTGTTACATCACATTTATTTGGATTAAATTACCTTGTTTGGTACTTAAGTTACATGGTTTAGTACTTAAGTTACATTGTTTAATATTTAAGTGACAATGTTTAGTACTTAGCAAGCAAGGAGTCGTGTCGTGTCCTAGATCTGTTATGACTTTTTTGATTTTATATAGTAAAAACAGCACTGGAAACTTGACATTGTTTTAGAATTTCAAGAAGCATTGCATGACAATTTATCCTATTTCTTGGATTTATTAAACATGTCTAAAATGTAGATTATTTTCAACTTGTTATTGTGTGAATATTTTTGACATAGATACGACTTAACTATTTTTGAGTCTTAAAATGAAAAAAAACAAACAAATATATATCTTCATATATTTCAAAGTTTTGTTTGTATATTGTTTATTTTTCACTCATATGGAGACTCTACTCAAACCCTTTTCAAGGATCAACTACTAACTCGGCGACTGTAAAGCATACGCTTTAACCACTGCCCCACGCAATGTATTGTATAAGATAGGACCAAAAAGCTGAGCTTTTTGGTGCATTCATGATTGGTCAGAATGTTTTCTTGATTCACTTGGCCTGATGTTCTTCGATACACTGGCCCAACCCATGCATGGACTCTTACTAGAACAAAATATTTACGCTACCTGAAGATGCACGCATTTTTCAAAAGATTTTTTCTTTGACTTTCTATTGTGCTGTAACCCACCCCTTAGATTATTTGTACTCAAAGCATGCTCTGAGGTAATGAATTAGTTGAAAGATGTAAACACCATTTGCAATCAAAGCTGAAATGTTACATGTACATAAATAGAAAATTGACAATAGAAAAGCGGAAGTCATCCTGTTTATCATACAGTCTAGTTACATGTATTAGTTAACCATTATCGTCTGTAAAAAATGTAATATCCAAATATTTTTAAAAAAATGATGCAGACCCTGTAGTGTATTTCATTTGAAGTTAAGTGGGATATTTGGGCATGAATGAAAATAACTACATGTATAGCCATTTGATAAAAGTCCTAAAACGCCATCGATATATACTAGTATCTCAATGTCGAGATAAATAAATAAAAAGATGTAAAAGTTTTTAATAAGGAATATATTTTATTAGGATTATGAAAACGGGATCGGCTAATAAAGGAGCACAATTAATGCCCATTAAACTCCCAATTTCACAAATCACGGTCCTGTTGTTTTAGAAGGTTTTTAAGCGTTTTTCCCTATTTGTTTAATTGTTAAACTTTGGTCTTTTGCTGTAGCTCAACCCTAACATCGAGGTCATGGGTTCGGCAATATTGCACTATCAGGGGATTCTTGTACATTAATGTGAGAATCACGGTCCTGTTGTTTTTGAAATTTTTGAAATTTTAAAACTTAAATTCTTATATATAACCATTTGAAACTTTGATCCCATGCTGTATCCCCGCATCCATGATTCAATTTAGCTGCATAACTGTAGTGTTATGGTTTTATATATTTTAGTCTTGGACCATCACGCTACAGGTCCCGCAATGCAAAAAAATGTGCAATTTACTGTGCAAGATATTTTGCACTTTTGGGTAGAATTTCTACACTTTCCAGACTTTTTTTCAATATTTGTCCAATTCTTACTTAAAAGAAGATTTTTACAACGCTTATCCTTGGGGGGGGGGGGGGGGACCAGAGAATTTTTTTTTAAACCTGTGAAAGTTGACAAGCAAAAAAAAAAAGATTGCTCAATCTCGAAAATCCAAGGGGGGGGGGGGGGGATGTGGCCAACTTTTTTCAAGGCCAACTTCCTTTCATTTCCAATTTTTTTGCATACAATGCTACATTTCCTTGATATCACTATACTGTAGTAAGAAGGGGGGGGGGGGCAACCAACGAATGGGCCCTTCACTTGAAAAAAGACATATATACACTTCACCCAAGAATACTCTTTGATAAGTTTGGTTGAAATAGGTCCAGTAGTTCTGGAGAAGGTGAAATTGCGAAAAGTTTAACAATGACTAGTGTAATACTTTTATTCAAACTAAATTATCAATGGAATATGGTAAAGTTTAAGTGATTCAAAATTAAACCAAAATTGTAGAAGTACCATTCTGAAGGAATAACACACTTCTGCAATTTTAATACTCGGTAGTCTTTACAATACAATTAGTCAATATCATATTCTGTGAAAATTTGTTTTGTTTTTGTTTATAATGTTCCTCTCAAGAATTTTTCACTCATAATGGAGACACCACCACTTACCGATGGAGAGCTGAGAATTTTGTCCTATACTCGGCTCAGAAACACTGATGTAATCAAGCACAAAAGGAAATGTACTGCATTATAAAAATAATTTAATTTAAATAAATTCATTTATAATCTATCTCTAGACTGCCGGCTAGATCTATAAGAAACAAATTTTAGCTAGATTTAGAACAGCAAACCATAAATTACCCATTGAAACAGGAAGATGGGAAGGTATTGAAAGAATTAATAGAATATGTCTTTTATGTAAAAATGATCTTGGTGATGAATTCCACTATATTTTATGTTGTGAAAAATTAAAAGATGAAAGGAAATTGTACATTCCGAAATATTATTTTACAAGACCAAATATTATCAAATTTAATGAATTGTTTTCTTCAAAAAATGTTGGACTATTGAGTAAACTCTGTTCTTTTATTAAAATTTTAAACGAGAGAGTCAAACCTCCAGGTTAACATCAATGTAAACATATATGGAAATACTTGATTATAAGCACACTTTGTATATATGTTATATGTTATGCTCACGCATGTATGTATATATGTTATAATAATATGTATTGATCTCTGTGTTGTTAAATAACAACCAAAGAGATGTTAATAAACTGGTAAAACTGGTTTGATAAAGTTGTTGTTCCTGTTTTGTTATATGGATTTGAAATATGGGGATTTGAAAATATTGATATTATTGAACGTCTTCAATTAAGATTTTGGAAATATATATTAAACTTAAAATCTAGTTCACCGAGTTTTATGGTATACGGGGAATCTGGACGTTAGGCAGGAATAAAAAATATCTTTGTTTCCCCTAACTTGACCCTAAATTCTCAAGTTGGGTCGGTAGGTAGGTAAACAATTTTATTTTCTGACAGCAGCTTTGAAAATACATTCTAAAATTTATTGGAAAATTACATTTATAAATAAGAAAAGTACAAAAGAAATTCATTTGTGAACAAAATGCTAAGAATCATACATGTGCCGTTTAAAAGCCAAATTCATGATTAATTAATTCACAACTGTAATTTAGTTGAACTTGTGAAAGATCTTACGCCCGAGTACATTTATATAAATCGAATAAAAATGACAAGATTCTCAAATACACAAAGACTGGACATCCGAGTATATTTTTTCAAACCTTCAATCAGCCTTCAGTGCTTATAGACAGTCAATGTACTTTTTTGAAGACCATGAAATTTGAAGTGGTTCTAGGGCATTTTGCTTTGGAGTTAAGACGTAAGTGGCTAATTTTAAGTCGCAGGTTCAAATACCAGTGAGATGAGGAACGTTGAAAACGGTCCTTCAAAAGGGACCATAAAAACCTATGTCCAGTGTCGCAGAAGATGCTGGCTCAAGAAAGATCCTCCACTGCAATGGGGAAATGTTCAAATGTCGTCCCAACAAATCTCGAAAGAATTCAAAGCAAAGAAACAACCAATCTTCAGGGACCTAATTAAAGAAAATACACTGGACATCTCCGGAAGCTTAATTATGATTTCAGAACTATTTGAAAAGAGTATGTAAACAATATTTAAATGAACCAAACCGAATCTACAAATGATAAAAATGCTATAAACAATGTCATAGTCACAAAGTTAAACCCGTAAATAAAGGCATGAAAAAGGACAACTGAATTATGTTTATGATGATGAATATGCAGACATATTTACAACAACTCCTATGATTCCATAATGGCATATAGTAAACATAGGAACATAAATGAATTGGTTATTGGATCAAAACTCAAATGAAATAAAATGCAATGAAATTGAATGATGTGTTCACTAGGTGGTCCCCTCAATCTGCTCATGAGGCTGGCCTTTCCATGTATTACGTACCTTAAATTCAACAGACAGATTTGTTTGTTCGTTGTTTACCGTCCCTTTCGAAAATGTATTCACTCACATGGAGACGCCAAGACACCTCCGAAACACTCTAAATTAGTCATGGTAAATTTTATTATCAAATTGTTTCAAGAGTGAAGTTGGGATGTGGCCAACTTTTTTCAAGGCCAACTTCCTTTCATGTCTATTTTTTTTTTTTGGATACAGTACTACATTTCCTTGATATCTCTATACTGTAGTAAGAAATACTTGAAAAAAGACATATATACACTTCACCCAAGAATACTCTTTGATAAGTTTGGTTGAAATAGGTCCAGTAGTTCTGGAGAAGGTGAAATTGCGAAAAGTTTAACAATGACTAGTGTAATACTTTTATTCAAACTAAATTATCAATGGAATATGGTAAAGTTTAAGTGATTCAAAATTAAACCAAAATTGTAGAAGTACCATTCTGAAGGAATAACACACTTCTGCAATTTTAATACTCAGTCTTTACAATACAATTAGTCAATATCATATTCTGTGAAAATTTGTTTTGTTTTTGTTTATAATGTTCCTCTCAAGAATTTTTCACTCATAATGGAGACACCACCACTTACCGATGGAGAGCTGAGAATTTTGTCCTATACTCGGCTCAGAAACACTGATGTAATCAAGCACAAAAGGAAATGTACTGCATTATAAAAATAATTTAATTTAAATAAATTCATTTATAATCTATCTCTAGACTGCCAGCTAGATCTATAAGAAACAAATTTTAGCTAGATTTAGAACAGCAAACCATAAATTACCCATTGAAACAGGAAGATGGGAAGGTATTGAAAGAATTAATAGAATATGTCTTTTATGTAAAAATGATCTTGGTGATGAATTCCACTATATTTTATGTTGTGAAAAATTAAAAGATGAAAGGAAATTGTACATTCCGAAATATTATTTTACAAGACCAAATATTATCAAATTTAATGAATTGTTTTCTTCAAAAAATGTTGGACTATTGAGTAAACTCTGTTCTTTTATTAAAATTTTAAACGAGAGAGTCAAACCTCCAGGTTAACATCAATGTAAACATATATGGAAATACTTGATTATAAGCACACTTTGTATATATGTTATATGTTATGCTCACGCATGTATGTATATATGTTATAATAATATGTATTGATCTCTGTGTTGTTAAATAACAACCAAAGAGATGTTAATAAACTGGTAAAACTGGTTTGATAAAGTTGTTGTTCCTGTTTTGTTATATGGATTTGAAATATGGGGATTTGAAAATATTGATATTATTGAACGTCTTCAATTAAGATTTTGGAAATATATATTAAACTTAAAATCTAGTTCACCGAGTTTTATGGTATACGGGGAATCACGTTAGGCAGGAATAAAAAATATCTTTGTTTCCCCTAACTTGACCCTAAATTCTCAAGTTGGGTCGGTAGGTAGGTAAACAATTTTATTTTCTGACAGCAGCTTTGAAAATACATTCTAAAATTTATTGGAAAATTACATTTATAAATAAGAAAAGTACAAAAGAAATTCATTTGTGAACAAAATGCTAAGAATCATACATGTGCCGTTTAAAAGCCAAATTCATGATTAATTAATTCACAACTGTAATTTAGTTGAACTTGTGAAAGATCTTACGCCCGAGTACATTTATATAAATCGAATAAAAATGACAAGATTCTCAAATACACAAAGACTGGACATCCGAGTATATTTTTTCAAACCTTCAATCAGCCTTCAGTGCTTATAGACAGTCAATGTACTTTTTTGAAGACCATGAAATTTGAAGTGGTTCTAGGGCATTTTGCTTTGGAGTTAAGACGTAAGTGGCTAATTTTAAGTCGCAGGTTCAAATACCAGTGAGATGAGGAACGTTGAAAACGGTCCTTCAAAAGGGACCATAAAAACCTATGTCCAGTGTCGCAGAAGATGCTGGCTCAAAAGATCCTCCACTGCAATGGGGAAATGTTCAAATGTCGTCCCAACAAATCTCGAAAGAATTCAAAGCAAAGAAACAACCAATCTTCAGGGACCTAATTAAAGAAAATACACTGGACATCTCCGGAAGCTTAATTATGATTTCAGAACTATTTGAAAAGAGTATGTAAACAATATTTAAATGAACCAAACCGAATCTACAAATGATAAAAATGCTATAAACAATGTCATAGTCACAAAGTTAAACCCGTAAATAAAGGCATGAAAAAGGACAACTGAATTATGTTTATGATGATGAATATGCATTTTTGTCCTATGATTCCATAATGGCATATAGTAAACATATAAATGAATTGGTTATTGGATCAAAACTCAAATGAAATAAAATGCAATGAAATTGAATGATGTGTTCACTAGGTGGTCCCCTCAATCTGCTCATGAGGCTGGCCTTTCCATGTATTACGTACCTTAAATTCAACAGACAGATTTGTTTGTTCGTTGTTTACCGTCCCTTTCGAAAATGTATTCACTCACATGGAGACGCCAAGACACCTCCGAAACACTCTAAATTAGTCATGGTAAATTTTATTATCAAATTGTTTCAAGAGTGAAGAATTCTAGGCGCCATTTTTTCCCAACAAATGCTTGAAAATCACAGTAGAACAATGTCGGCCGTTCTGATTGAAAAAACCGATTTTGATGAAATTGTATTTTATAAAATTTGGTTGACAATAAAATAAATTTTTGCATCATCTTATTTCAAAAATCTTTTCAGTCGGCGCGATTTAACTGGGTCGGTCGCGTTAGGGAAAACAAAGTTTGTTTTTTTTTTAAAATTTGGCTTTACCCGATGTATGTGCGCATTTATACAAGAATGAAATTTTTCTGGGGAAAACTGATACATGGAAATGGGAATAAGATCTGTAGAATTAATTTACATCTTTATAATAAATACACCAAAAATAGGATTAGTACTAGTAATCCATGGATATCTTTCATACAGAATATCTTTAATACAACGGGGCTCTGTAATATTTGGACTAATCAAAATTTTCATAGTGTTAATATAAATGGATTAAACCAAAAGCTCATAGACCAGTTTTTACAGAAATAGTATAGTGATATGAATACCCCGGTAATTCTAGTAAAGGTATTACATATAGAATTTAATATTAAAACAAAGTTTGAATGTGAAAAAAATTTAGCTATTTTACCAAGATAATTTAGAAATTAATCTTCTCGAAATTCAGAACAAGTAACCATCGTCTTCCAATAGAGATGGGTAGATGGAATAATGTTGAAAGAAATGAAAGCGTGTGTTACCTGTACAATAATAATTGAATTGGAGATGAATTTCACTACTTACTGGAATGTAATGCATTATGTATTATCCGAAAAGATTTTTTGTTGCAGAAATACTATGTACATCCAAATATAATAAAATTCTGTAATTTGCTGACAAGTACAGATCTAGCATTTTTACGAGAACTTTGTATATTTATCTCCAAAATTTTTGACACTGTCTGTCCACCTGTAATTTCTACTCGTCCGTAATTATTGTAAATATGTATATTTTTGCAAATTCTTCTAGTCATATTTGTATTTTTTCCTTTGGAGATAAATATACAAAGTTCTCGTAAAAATACTCGTAGCAATGAGGGATTATTTACTGCGACACAGGACCTTTTATACGGTTCATCAATATCTCCATGCGACACAAGGGGATCCCACGACGCAAGGATCAACCCCTTACTTCGTGACTATAGCAGACGCACTAATCTGCCATGCGACACACATACAACAAAAACATGTATCAATTTTTTTTTTTCGAGAATAATCTTCCATTTTTAAAACCATCGCAATGTCACTCATCGGAATAAAGACCTTTAAATCTTGTATGTGTTGATGTTCTCTATGCCTTTGTGTAATGCTTTTCGAAACGGGCCAAATTTTAAAGATGGGTAGCATCTTTTAGACAAAATCGTGTGAAAGAAACTTGACTGGAATTCCCATGAGTCCCAATTGCGCTCATTATTAGAAGACCTATTGTTGTCTTAATATTAAGCAGAATTTGTTAAAATTCTTATAAGAATGTATGCCAAAAGAAGAAAATACTTCCTGTAGCTGATTTCAGGTATCAATTTATAAGAAAGCATTCTGAAGTAAACCAGATTCAAATTTGTTCAAATGGGTTAAGGGCAGGGCCACACTAAGGGATCAATATTTTAAGGTAGGATTCTTCTCATATTTCTTGTATTTAAAAATTAATGACATTTTCACAGAATCAAGAAGACAATATCATTAAGTGATGGTATCAATGAGACTAAATTTGTCAGTTTTATAGTAGAGGCAAGGTCAGGTCAAGGTCATAATATTACCCTTTCCCTGGACATTAAGAATAAAAAAATACTGTTGCCAATCTTGCAATCCTTGTATTTCAAAAGATTGAACTTTTAACATAAAAAGATTCTTATACCATATAAGGCCTATAAGATGTTATAACATATTGACATCGATAATTTAACTAAATTGGATATTGGCAAATCCAATTTCCTCTCCTCTTCATTATTTTTAAAAGTTATTTTCGTAATTTTTATATGCTTTTAATATTTACATTTTTCTTTTTTTCATGTATGGTAAAGTACTAAAGTTGTCACATAAAGATACAAAAACAAGAAGTTTTTGATTGTTTACCAAGAGAGGATAAACACTTTTTAAAGTTTTTTTGGGGCTCAAATCTGTACTTAGATTGGAAGATTTTAAAAGCCAACATAGTTCTAGTTTGTCTGAAAAATCATATTAATTTGATTTATTTTGAAACTACAGTACCTTAATATTAATTTAGCATACATTTGAAAAATTTTTCAAGCCTTTGATTGTGTAAAAATTAACTAAATTCATTTTTCTATAATAATTTTGAGAGGCAGAAAGAAGATATTTTTATATGCCATCATACCACCGAAAATATAGTCCCTCCTAATTTTCAAACACAGTTTACAATACCTATCTAAAGTTGTACAATTGTGATGAGGAAAGAAAAATATTATCTTTTAATTCCCTTACACCTATAAATATATAACATACATGTATAAGCAAATAAACTTTGAATAGTTTACCTAGTCAGAAACTAGAGAAGAACCCTACCTTATAAGGAAATAAAATATTTTCATCACATTCAAAAAGTTTTGTGAATTCATTTAGGTTTTAATAATATGGTAAGTCTCTTGCAGCTAGAGACAACAGAAGAGATAAAAAAAAATTGATTTGAAGTTTGAAAATGTTTAAATCTTGTGATAAAGCACGAGAGGGTTAAGGAAACTCACATAAATGTTGTGGCCAATAATAACATTTGCAACAAAGCCAAATATCCAATAAATGAAATTAACTCAAAGGATAAAAGTTATTTCTTTTGGCTCAATATGAGCTACATTTGAAAAGTTTAGCATCAACATATATAGATTATCAAATCCATATGATAGTATTAGTACTTCACACTGCAATATGAGGCATATGCTCAACTTGCTAGAATTGACATATAATGTACATAGCTGCCATTTAAATTGAAATGTATATATGATGTGATACAATCTTCTTTCGCTGAGGGCATTTCCATCAACTGAAATAAAGCAGAAGACATAAACTGATCTCTTTAATGAATTTCAAAACCAGCAATAAACATATCTATCCTTCAGTTTTGAAACATGACAACATATTGTTTGAAAATGATGAAATACATGATTGATTTTAACACTGAAACTGAAATGTTCTAAAAATAGAGTCCACACAGTCACATGACAGAAGACATGAACTTCCTGCACAGAGTTCCTTCCAACCTGGTTAAGATTTCAGTTGTAGATGAAGTTGAACCTTTAAAATAGAAAAATGTACAAATATATTAAAGCAAGCATTCAAATCATTTATTTTTCTCAGTCCATCTTTAAATTTTGTTTGTCCTAATGAGTAAAAAACAATTCTGACTCAAAACTTTTTAATAACTTCCTGTGCACAATACTTTTTAATTCATTAAAGTTTTTCCATTTCATTAGTTAATACTATTTCATCTTCATATTTGCAAGGGTTACTTTTTTGTCAGAAGAAGCAAGAAAACGTTTATTTTAAAGATGGTCTCACTATAAAAAAATTGTTCTGTTCTTCATACCAGAAAGGAAACTCATATATATATATACAGTCTTAAATAAAGTACAGCTGTAGTAAACTTTAATTATTCAAGCATTGTTTCAATGGAATCATTTGATTATAATGAAACAACATGAATATTACCACATAATGGTATCTGATTACTCAATCTACTGAGAAAAAAAGTCTTCCACGGTCAAATTAGGAAATTGCCACTTTTATCCATTCTGGAGCCATATGAGCAAATTCAACAAATTACAGCCACTTGATTAAGAATCAAATTTTACACAGCTTTGAAACAACACACCCTGATATAACACCTCTGAATGGTCCAACAGTCACTGTTTTATAGGAACAGATGGGATCCAATTTGATACAAAAAAGATAATTTGCATTAGAAAAAAAATTTCAACTCAAGCTTATTTTCTAATCAATGAATGCATGAATACTATACCGAAACGGTGTAAATTAATTATGATAACTAAACAGAGAAAACCAAAGGTTAACGTCACCAGATAAATTCTTATCAGACACTATTAGAAATAAATTTTTGTTTCCAATAACATTAAGATCTTTTTTTTCCCTGTGCACTTCAAACATCCATACCAACAACACAAAGGCTCCAATTACAGAGCCTGCAACATGCAATTAACAGCAATTAAATCATCTCCATGACCCCAGCTTGACCTTTTCCTTATAATGCATTAATATCAAATACAAACTGGGGATTTCATCAAAAGGAGCCTTGCACAACAATTCCTCTGTGCAACATTTTGATTTATCCAGAAATGAAATAGTTTACCATATTACCAGTGATGCCATTCATGGCCAGTAAAAGGGCTTTTTTGTGATGAAGTGGGATTAGATGATTGAATTATACGGTGCGACTTCAGGGACTTCCAGGCATCAGGTCCAAGAGTGTGGGGACCATCTGTGGCAGAATTGTTCCATGTTGATTCCTATTATGCTAAATGGCGTCAAAATCGCAACCTTTCTTACTCTTTTAGCGATTCTTCATTCCAATTTTTTTAAGCAAATAAATAATGCAGGAATTGTAAAAATGTATTTATTAATTTTTTTTACAAAGGTTTCTTTAAGAAATTATATAAAATATAGTTTCAAAATGTAATTATCGGCCACAGCAGCGCACATGGGGAAATGAGATGTTATTTTTTATTAGTTCAATAAAATAATTCTTAAATGATAACATGCATAAACTCATTAGTAAAATATTTTTAAAACTTGCTTTAATTTAAGTTTTAATCGTTGCCATTATGTTTCGATTTACATTATCATTTCTCATTAGATAATTGATAATTTATGGTTAAATAAAGAGTTTACAACAGGTACTCCCCATCCTGGGAGTGTGTAAGATACGAAAGGAAATCGACATGATTTTCCGGATAAGAACAACGTGATAAAAGTGCATGGTGAATAAAAAATGAAAAGTTGTTTAACAAGTAAAAATTGTTTTGAATATGCTACAGCTGCGAATGACACTTGTAAGGATTATTTTCTACATTTTGCACTGCTGCGCACCATGCAGCATTGCCTATTCTGTAGAAACCATAGGCATATTATCACGTGACAAAGATCCAAGGTATCAGCACTTGGTTCATCTTGAGAGGCCTATATCTTCATTTTGATGACATCTTATCATTAATCATTGACATAATACCATCGATTAATCCAAATGATGAGCAAATGCAATAAGATTTTTATTAAATTTTTCAAAACTAATTATTTATTTTGCTTTTAAGACAGTCTGAATTAAAAATGATCACTATTTCGGCTTTGAATATCTTGACAAGTGCTTTCCTTGCAGGGACACTTTTATAAAATTTTGCAAGTACATGTACTTTTTGAAATGCTAGATTTTGTTGGCGGCTTATTTGATGCTTTGCATCAATTTAACTTGTGCTTATTTTGTTTCAGCTTTTTCAAAGATTAGACTTCTACAAAGGGCAATTTTTGATTGATTGATTATACATTGTTTGACGCCCCTCTCAAGAATTTTTCACTCATATGGAGACGCCACCACTTGCTAGTGGAGAGCTGCAAATTTTACTTTATTCGGTAATTGAGCAGGGATATTTGCTCCTTCTGCCACACAAACTTTGATACAGCCTATATTTAAGTAATAGTTCCACGTCCCACAGTGGGATTATATGACCTAGGATCATCTCATTTCCACGCAGAATCTGAATATTTTTATGACAAAATAACCTGATTGTTTGATTTATAAAGTAGAATTTATACTAGGCTAGCTTCTTCGTGGCTTTTTGACTGGCATGTATATTTGACCATTTTTCAATAACTAACTTTACAATACAAGAGGCCCACGGGCCTTAAATTTATGCAACAACTTTTACAGTGTATTGAATTTGATTCATGTTTTAAAATGCTATATGGCATACAATTTTGAAAAAGGCACCATTGTCATCATATTTTGAAGTTGCTTAAAAGTCAACCAAGCGCATGTGTGTTTCAGCATAATATTTTGATATAATGTGTAGACATGATTTTTAAAAGGCACCCTATCAAAATTGCCTATCAAAAAATAAATAAATGTTTTATAAATACAAACTTTCAAACAATTAATTCATTTTAATATAAGCTAAAATTGTTCACAATTCTGAAATTTTGTCATCATTATTAGTAGTTCATCTGCTTCATACCTAGAGACAGAGAAAAAAAAATTCAAAGATTTAATGTATTTTCACTATATACTGTAAATCACTTTTTATTCGGACTAGTTTGTAATTACGTCATAAAAAAAAAATTGTGAATACAGTGCTTTATAGACAATAACCACAATTCATGAAAATTTTGTGTTAATTTATATTTCTCATACAATTTATTGAATTCCCCACCCTAACACCAGAACATTGGGGCCATAAAATTCATAATTTTAGAAGTTTTCATAACTATGTACTTAGTACTTAGTTTATTTAATTCCCAGGAGCAGAGAAGATTTTCAATATACATGTATTTACTATCTAATTTGCCCCGTCCTACACCAGAACCCTCAGGGCCATTGAAAATTCACAATTTTGGGAGGCACTCTTTCATCATAACTATGCACAGCTAGTTTATTTAATACCACTCGGTTTATACAGCCTCATCCAAAGGACCGGTCTCCACGTCCCACAGTGGGATTCAAACCCATGACTTAGGATCATCTCCTTATTTCCACGTTCTAGAATCTAGAACAGCAATTTTTGACAAACATGACAAAATAACCTGATTGTTTGATTTATAAAGTAGAACTTATATTAGGAGCAGAGTAGAAGATTTTCAAAGAAATAATGCATTTTCACTATATACTATTTGCCCCATTTTTCAATAATTAAATTTTAGTAGAGGACTCAATGCTTTACAATAAAATAGTTTGACTTTGTCCAGATAAAGAAGTAAAATTGTTAATTTTAGATAACAGGGATAAAATTCTATTTCAATCAAAAAGTTTGTGCAAATTTGGTGGCATTGGTTCCAGGAGAATTTGAAAATGTTCAAATGTTAAAACACAAATTAAGTCACCTGAATTCATGCAAATTATATTATTAAACATAAAATTGTAATCAAGTTTATTTCAATCAAAAAGTTTCAGTGGCATTGGTAGGAGAATTTCGGTTCTCTCACAAATTAAGATCAATTCATGCAAATAATGTTATTCATTGTAATCAGTTTCGTTTGTTCTCAGGTTTTTCCCATCCAAAGGGATTTTAACTTCTTTAAGAAGCAATTTATTTAAATTGCTAGATTGTCATTTAGAGAATCATTTGTAAAAATTTAACCTCTGCTCAAAGAGATAAAATTTATTCAAAACCAAAATTGAGTAGGATTTTGCTTCCTCCTGGAACACTCCTAAATTAATGTAAATTAGAGGAGAGAAAATTTAATTTCTTCATCAATCCCATTAAAATACATTTTCTGTTACTTCTACCGAATTTAGCCACAAATCAAGCACACAAACTAGAATTAATAATTCATCCCATTATCTCCATCAAACACTACATGTGAGGGGAGCACATTGTTACTTAAAGCAATAATTACGCAAGTCCGAACTTCGTGAGGCTTCGATTATGTCAATTTTCATTTCCAATTTTATTTCAACACATGTAAAACTGTTGACTTCTGGATTTAGTATTCTCATTTACACGGCCTTAAATCAAGTCAAACAACTTCCTTGGGCCCAGATCCTGGTAAGTTTGAATTTACAGTGATTGGCCTATATGGTGTGTGTTTCTAATGTTATCATTAAATGGTTCACCCATCAGTGGGAGAAAACTATTAAATCCATTAAAATGCACAGCAATAAATAGAGATTTATGGCTTTATTTCCAAGAGGTTAGAAAAGTAGTCTCATCATTGCAAGGTTTATGTCCCTTTATCCTGATGTAACACTAGTAAATTAAACAAAAGACATTTTTTACTGCATATTACCACACTTTGCAAGCAGCAAGTTTTTACCATTTTAAATTGAACTTGGCATGAAATGAATTTCAACTTAGCTAATATGCTTTAAACTTAAAATTTATAAACGCCATTGTGAACATATGGATAAAGTGGAAATATTTTCAAAGATGTAACTTCTCTAAAATAATTAAAAAATTACTTCTCTTAAATGCACTAGATTGCAAGTATGAAAATTATTTTGCTCACATTTTATTTTCATCTTCTCTATAGGCAAATGTTTTTGCTTTTAAACTGCAGGTAGAAGCACTATTCACTGAACGTCCATTGATATGAACTCTCACCTTTTTTGCAGGTGGTACCCTAAAATAACCCCTGTGTTGGAACCCTGTAAGGACAAAACTCACTGACCACTGCTTTGGTCACTATAGAAACAGGTGTCTACCCTGAACTGACCCCTCACTGACCAGGTCCAGATACAACAGGTGAGACCTGAAATGACCCACCACTGACCACTGGTCATCTGTTGGCTTTCAATGCTAGAAACAAACTCATTGTGCACCAAAATAGAAGCAAAGCTAGTAGTTACAGTGTTCCTTGATTCCACATAAATTCAAATTTCCACCATTGTTCAAACTTTTCAACTAACACAAAATCACACTCTGCTCAAAATTTAATTAAGAAATAATCCTTCATTCCAATTGGAGAAATTTTGCCATGATTTAAAATTTGAATAGAAACTGTCATTTACTAAGCAATGCCCAAACACAAAAATGACATTTTTTTTAAAGAACTGATACATGTTGCCAATGGTTCTTAATTTGTTAATGTTTTCAGAGACTTTCAAGATTTTGTTTCTCTTATAACTACATGAATATCCCCCCTCCATGACAAGACTTCGATTATTGTTTATAGATAAAACAATAGTAAAGATGTGAAACTGAACATAACAGGTATACATATGGTTTACAACATCTCATTAGTTCTTTATTCTTTCCAATTCCATTCTTTTACAATATGAAGCAAATACCAATGAAAGTATCTTTCTCCAAAGTAAATGGCATCTATGGAGCATGCTTTTAATCTATTAAACAAGACAAAATCTAAGATTAAATCTGACATTATTCAAAGCATCACTCAGCGCTTGCACACACTGGTCAGTTAGAGCAAGACGTCCTAAGATGAACTGTTGACCAGTGGTCAACATGTGAACTTGCACATCTGCTGTCCACTGGGTGAAGAAGGGTGCATACCCCTATTGTTTTCCATTGACCTTTCACCTGGTGCAACTTTTGCTGGTCAGTTCAGGACAACTGACCAGTGCTCTTCAGACAGCAGTCAAGAATGAATTGTCAGAGGACGATCGGTCATAATGAGCATGCATACAAACACCTTCCTTGTTGAAAAACACAGGATTTGCAAGAATCTTTGATTTTAGAGTGTGTTTTCAAGATGCTTCTTACTAATAAGAGCAAAAAAATTATCATTCCATCCCACCCCATCATGTTGGAAATTATTTTCTACCAAAATTGAAATCAGTACCAAGTAATCTTAAAATTTAAATAAAAAGGTCATTTGTAACAGGAAATAGCCTATAACAGATTTTCAGTAACCTTATTACGAAAAATGGACATTTTCATCAAGTAGGAGATAATTTTAAGGATTCTGAGTCTGTGGCTAATTTTCTCCTTCTTAAAGAAGCCAGGTCAAAATGGTCTTGGAGATGTGCAGATAATTTACTCAACAGTTGATACCTGTAATTATAAACCTCTCTGAACTGAATGCATCAGTGGATTGAGTCTGATCCCAGAACGTGTAACCTGGGTCAAAATGTCAGCCTCACGCACAGGACATTTATAAATCTTACCACTTTGATAGAGTGAGGTAAACATAGTGATTACCATGATTACTGTCCGCAAGACAAATTCATCTGGATATAGAATTAAATGGAAGGTCACTTCTTATTATAATTAATTACCATATAACTTGTGTGACCATTACTAACATTGCTTTCTGTCTTTGTATTAAACATATGTTGTAAATTTTTCTGCATTTTGTTTCAAATATAATTTCAACTTGCTCCACTAACAATCTTTTTTTTTCTTATAAAAAAAAATCTGTTTGGTAATTAAGTGAGACAAGATAGATATTTGATTTATTAATTGTTGTCCAAAAACTTGTGATTCTTACCCATAACCATTAACTGTTAAAGACAAACCACTTGGCTTTCATAGATCATGTAGATATGTATTAACTGATTCATTATCAGAACATCAACTAACTATAGATTCTATGCAGAATTTAAGTAATAAAGCTTGACATTCATTAATTACATATACAGTTTAACTTTGCTATCTTGACCACCAGTATTGTGAGTATCTTGGTTATGTTGAAATAATTAGGAAGTCCCAAAACCTTGGTCTTTATGAATATATTGAATTCTCTGAAATCTCTTTTTCCCCCAGGCCCCATGGAATTCCAGATTAGTGAAGTGTGACTGTATGGCAATAAAATTTACGAAATCAGATGTGTGTAATATTATTCCATAAAATGATCAAAATGATGAGTTATTATTTGAGATTAACCATAACAAAGCAAATTTAACAGTAGCCCCCCTAGAACCCCTGTATAAAGAAAAGGAAAGCCTTGGTTTTAATTCAGACTGACAGAGGTTTAGCTGTAACAAAGGAGCTGTGAGGAAGAAGGAGAAATTATCAATTGTCACCAAATGACTCGTCTTTGTTAGGGGATGACAAAGATGTCTTAATAACAGGTTGGTAGCTCAACAGAAAAGAAACGGGGCCATCTAAAGGGTCTTCTACAAAAGCAATGTCTTTATTTTATAAAGATTTTTTTTTTTTATTTTCTTTTTTCTGAATATAAATGACCATCTTGTTATTTGTGATTTTCTTTTACATATACTGTAAATCACGTTCACTGAGAAATTGCTGACAATGAGCTCGCGAAAATATCTTGTTATTTGTGATTATATAGAGGAAAAACAACAATTTGGAAATTATGTCAATAAAAAGTGACAATTGTAACATACACCTTGTAAGTATCAAAAAATTTGAAAATAAATGTTTTAAGCTTTCTAACCAGCTTCAAAATATTCTTAGTTTTTAATCAAGTGTATCTAGTTCAAACCATAATACCATATGATTCATTTCTTTAGATACAAAATTACCATTCTAATTTAAACACATATACTTTATTATATAAAAGTTATTCTATTAATTATATATAAAAGTCATTCCCGAAACATTTCATATATGCTATTTGCAGAATGCATATTTCAGTACATAATATCAACTGAGATGCAACACGTGCCACTTTCTCATTTGTCAATACACCTCGCACCAATCCAATCTATTGATCCTGGTATAATATTACCTGTTCAGCCACAGGTATCATAACAATTACCTGAGCATGCTCAGGTATTCACCAACTGTCATTATCCGGTAATCAGCAACCAAGGCTAATGTGAGGCAATCATTTAATATCTGTCTGCCCTATTTACATAAAGGATGCAATGAGTACAATAGAGAAAGGGCCCAAGATATTAGACTGCAATAGGATTAGAAATCAAAGTTAAGAAGATATTATCACATGTAATTTTTTTATAGTATGGTGTAACAGTAGTACATATGCCATTTAAAAATAAGGGCAGCCATTTATTAAGATTGACATTAAAAAAAAAACAAGTATACAACTGAACAAATGCTAAATTAGCAGAAACTTTCTTCATCTGAGTACACTATGAATATGTTCAATTGTTCATTGCAAACTCATTGAGATGTACACTGTAGGAAAATTTAGGTACGTTTATGACAAACATTTGTCATAACAATAAAATTTCAAACAATTTCAATTTTTAACTGCATTCCTATATACCTCATTAAGTTACTGGATTCATATTGCATTAAGTTAAAAATACATCAATATCTGTCTTATCCAGTATGTCAATTCCCCATCTCCCCCAACCCAACCCACCTAAAGACAAACAAACACACAATTTGAGAGCAAGACCCAAGCCAACAAGTACTTTCACCTGGGTTAAACAAGGAAAATCATCCACAGGTACAGGCCATCAACCTGTTCAATAACAAATACATGAATTATAATAAGGGAATACCTGAAGCTGACATTGGAATGCGCTGCAGGTGTTATCTAACCCTGGAAATTATGTATCTAATAACTCACATAAAACCCAGTCCTGCACGGAGATGGACTAAGGAAACCCCGATAAAAAGACATCCAATTATCTTAATCAAGAAGACTGGTGTATCAATTCTTAATTAAGGAAAATGATTCATAATCTTCACACCCCTAAAAATGCTATATGATGCTCAGAATGACTTCAGCCAAAAGAAAAAAAAAAAACTTTTCTGATTTGCATACAAAGGAAATTATCTGCAAAATGATTTGTTGAAATTTATGGGGTATTGTGTCTTTTGACAATGCTCAGCTGTTAAGACAAATACCCAAAGATGGTTGACTCACTCTGAATTGGGATTTTGTTTCTTAGAAAAATCACTTTAGCTCAGAGGGCAAGACATTTTATGATGGCTTCATTTTAATTATTCTTGTAATCCGATCCATCCCGGAGTTTGGAATTCTAAAATGAGGGATGAGCAATTAAAAGACAGAAAAATATTCCTGGGTAACTTTTTCCTCTCTTTTGGCCTGCTTTGTTCAAAATAGTCCTATATATGACCCTTCTGAGGAACAATCAAGAACATCTGCAATTTTACAATCATTTTCTTTTGAACATGCATTAGTAACTTTTTTCTTTGTTCATTACAAAAATTGAAATTGGTTATTACTTTAAACAAAAAAATTATGCCTTATTTTTTTCTGTAAGGAAAAACCCAACCAAATCCTACAGCATCCATCATTGGCAATTACATTACAGCATTAATGATGCAAAGAATTAACAGTTAAATGTTTTCTTTAAAATACTACTCGTAATTTATTTGAAATAAAATTCATGTTCTTTATAATTACCTAACCACTAAATGAGAGATAATGAAAAAATCAATAAGAACATATATTCTAGTTTTAGGGTAAAATTTCATGAAACAATATTAATGCATATTCTTAATTACTGATGCAACTTGGAGGAGCGAATTTTAACAAAGAACTCTTTTTTCTCCCCCACTGAGCAGTAAAGAAACCCAGAAATTTCCGGGCTGAACTATTTATTGCCAGATGGGTACGTAATGACTCAGAACTGTTAAGCCATGTGAAATGTTACCATATCTTTTCACTGTATGCAGATGAGCTATAATTCCTTCATTATGCCTCGCCCTTGTCAGCTCGGGGAGACTGCACAAAGACTTGTTTCTCTCATAATTATCGAAATCAGCACACACTCACTAATTTAGAAAAATGAGAATGGTCTGTCACTTTCATTCCTGGCAATGGACTGAGAGTGCCAGAGAAAAAAAAAACGTTAAAGAAGGCGTGAGTCACAAGAGTGAGAAAAGGACCAGGGGGTCATAATCATTGGGGCCGAAGGAATCTAGCATTTCCTTGATTCACAACAAAAATGACTCTAATTAATGATTCTATACATTTTTTTTTACCTCCAGGAGTCATATTTAAGGGGTCTTTTGTAAATAGATCTGTGAATGTAAGAATCCCAGGAAATTCGACTTCGGATGACTGCATATTGAATTGAATGCTCCAGACATGAAAAAATTGCAATTAAAAATAAGAGATCTTTATCAGATCATGTTATCAAACTTTTTATACCCATGACAAGTACAAAAGCATGATCACAATTTAGAATATAACTCATCAATATATTTAGAAAGACAATGTAAACTTAAGGTGTTGTTTATGCTTGAAATTAGATTTTATTTGATCTTTTGAAATTAAGACAATATTTTTATCTACAACAGACTCATTTGAAGGAATTCCAAGCTTTCCACATAAAACTCTTAAAAAACATCACTAATTTACTGTAGATTTCTTGTCATCTCTTCCACCTATTACCTGACATGATCGTTTCACAAAGAAAACTGGGGGAGGCCAAAATGAACTTGGATTAAAGGTCAAAACAAGCCCTTGGTCATATTGCAATTTTTGCATCAATAAACAACCATTTGAGAGTTAGAGACAGGAGAATATGTATATTTTTTTTTACCAGTGACCTAGCTGAACTACTTTGAGGCAAGATTACTACTGTAAACCAACAGGTACTTTATTTGAGATAAGTGCATTTCTAATGTTTTTCATTGCCTGATACGGTGATACAGCTAGGAATTAAAACTTTCTCCCCAAATGAAAAACATTTACCCCCCTAATTGTAACCTTGAACTTCATGAAATGACCTTAGATGAAGGTCATAATGCATTGTTGAGTCATAAGTAATACATATATGTATTTGTAAACGGTATGTACCTGGAGAATTTCTCATGAGGAAATTGTACAGCAGATATATGATTTTAAAATTATTTCATCAGTGACCTTAAATTTCCTAAAATTATTCTGGGTAAAGGACACAACATAGTCTCATGTCATAAACAACTGATTTTTCAAATGATTCTCCACTACAAAGTTATACGAGTGACATGACTGCACAGAAACACGAAGCAGTGTTTGAAATAACCGTGTGCCCGACCACCCAAGACGCACAAATTTTGTCAAGGGATGAACAGATTTGCATAAATTGATGCCTGTCTGAACGTATAAAAATTTTCCATAAAGTTAAATTCAGACATTTGATAAAACTCTCTCAAATCAACTAATATTACTGGTTGCAAAGTGTAACGAGCAAATGGGTAGAATTCATCAGCCTATAGGTCAGGGATCGAATATATTGTGAGCTGGCCTCATTCAAATTATTGCTAAAATGAACTTATAAAAGACATTTATTTTTTTCGGGCTTTTTTATTTTTTGTACATTTTTGGCAGGGCGGACAACTTTTGCTAGCAATCAGCCCTGCATGTCCAGCAAATTTTACAGTGAGTTTCAAACACTGCACAAAGATTGACAAAGTGATTCCTATGTACACTCCACCCAATCTCTGTGTACCAGAGGGGCATGATAATTAAGGTTCTATCCAATACCTTAAACATTTTAAATAAAATTAAGATGCAGAGCCTACATTATTCATAACATTGTTGAAAATTGTTGCCTGCCTGGTGCAGTAGTGAGAGGATTTGCTAGAGTCATGTAATGAAAAGTTGATTGTTATTTTAAGATTTGGATACCAGTCCTTCGAATGAGACAGTGAGACTATAAATCAAAGACTTGTGTTGCAGAAGATGCTGGTACAAAAGCCAATCAGTCATAGCTCAAAGACCTTATATGCTGAGTATAAGTCTCAATTTGCAGCCCTCCTCAGGCAAGTACACATGTAAGTGGCTTCTAAAAATGAGTAAAAATTTCAAATTACGTTTAAATAGAAAATTACCATTATTGACAAAACAACGCACCTGACAAAATTCAGATTATATTAATTTTTTCCTTGTTTTAGCCCAACCCTCAGAAGAACATGGATTATAGAATTCCCAACTTTTGTTTCTCTTTTTAACTAAAGAGACATTATCCAAAATTGCTTGAAATTGGTTCAGCTGATTCAGAGAATTTGAAAATGTTTGGAAGTTTACAACCAACACACAATTCATAATATGCTGGACAAAAATAGGCAGCAATGGGTTAGATTACTGAGAGAGTATTCAGAGGTTCTAAACTTTCACCATTCACAAGTTTGACTGAAATCTAAACATAACAGATCTTGATTTTCACAACTTCTTCTTTTTTAGAAGCCCAGGCAGCACAATTCATCAACGTCTTAAATCAATTACATGAACTAGTTCAGCTGTATAAGAATTATAACCCTGACCTCTATCCGACACATTTGTTATTTAAAGAATATTGCACTCTCTATTTACCGGTACACATATTTCTTATCCATTTTATTAAATTTCTTTTTAAATCTTAAAAGTAATTTTAGCGATTTTAAAAAGCTCACTAAAGAAGCTATAAAAAATAAAACGCAATTATTTCTTAGCGATATCCAATTTTAGTGATCTTAGCACCCTCGCTAATAATGCCAAAATTAAATCCTCGCTAAAAATTCTACTTATACGGTATTTTATTACAATATACTAAAGTAAACCTCCCACAGGCTGATTGATCGCTAATCTACGATGGCTGATAGCAGCCGTCAATTTATGCCTATGCTATGAGTGTAATGTGTACAGCGTTTTCAAGGAAAACTCGATGACAAGTTGTACACCTAAGAACTTAAAGTGTACTAAATGTACAGTGCCATTGTAAAATTCCATGTACATTTTACACAAACTTTTGAATGGCATTATCAACTTTAAAATACCTTAACAACATTTTTCACTTCTGTACCTTGATCTTATAAATACTGGACTGACCCAATTATAAAGCCGTTCCCTAATATTCAATTAATAGTAAAATTTTTATTATGGAAATCCCTATGATAATGGTCTCGACATGTATGTTGACAGTTAAATAGAAACAGAAAGCTGAGTATTCATTTAATTACTCAAAAAAATAAAAAAAAATTATTTGTGTTGCCCCTACATCTTGCAGGGGCAACACAAGAAACGCTTGTGATTCAATTTCTTAGATGTAGAGTGTACAAAACTTTTCCCTACAATTTACACACATAACGTTGGTGTAAAGTGTACATGGAATTTCCAATGACACTGTAGACTTTTTGTTTTAGGTGTATTTTGTCATTGAGTTTTCACTGAAAACGCTGTAATGTTACACACAAAACATAAGTGCTAATTGATGGCCGCTAGTTTTTATTTTGAGTAAGCTATTTTTTACAATCAGTGAAGATTTTTTTTTTTTTTAAATGGTAATGTTTTTATGTCACATTGAAGCTGACATTATTTCTGCATGTTTCATATTTTGCAAATTAATAAAGGTTGCAGAAAAATTGATCATCATGAAAAAAAATGGATATACGGTAGCAGTCGATTTAGAGTTCTGATCAAAAAAAGAAAAACCAAACATTTTTGAGGGAAGACTTATTAACATGTACATACCCTGCATATGATTAATATATTTCATCTTTTTGTACATACACTACATATAACTGAAGTACTTCAATGTATTATTATATAATATAAGATGAATCTTCATCCTGATTAAAACTAAGAGATGAATGAAGAGACAAAGAAATGAATTTGTTTTCAGGCACAAGAAAAATAACTCTTGTAAACTATTGATGATGTTCAACCAAAAAAGGGGAGACAACTTTTATTGAACCTGTAAATTTTTCCGAAAAGAGCTCTGACTGTGACAGATAACACAGAAACAATATCAGATCCAAACATCACAGAAACATAGAAAAACTAACATTAGAATTACATAGGAACCATTCAACCTACAAGATACTCCATTTATATATGAAAAAAAGTACATTTTCCTCTAAGTTTTAAGACATAAGACTCAACTATTAACAGTCAGACTGAACAAAAGAGAGTACTCACCGACTAAGAGCTTGTGGTAAACTCGAGATTATCGGTCCATAACCTGCACTGTTATCATAGAGTTCAAATAAGGGAGCTGCTACCAGTTTGTAATTTCTTGGGACTGCAAATAATGCTGCAAATAAAAGAATTTTTTCATCTCCTCTCCTAACTACCAGCATGTAAGTCTCCATGTCATGCAATAAAAAATCATTGATCTACTGTTATAAACATAAAATCATACATCCCTACTATATAAATGTAGATTATTTTTTAGCAAAGTGTAACAATATCCATCAACTGACATTCATCAAATGTCTATGAAATAAACAATTTACATGTAGATATTGAGCTTCACAAACATTACCTTTTTCTGGGAGTTGAACAAGAAAAAGTCTTTTGTGTTCCTTTGGTTTGGTTATATGTGCTGGGATGTATGGATACTAAAACAACATAAAAATATACATGTAAAAAAAATATTAACTCATTGCAATAAAGTTATTAAATAATCTTTATTAATAACCAAAAGGTAAGCTTATGCAATAGATTTCAAAAGTCATAAAATTCTGGATCTGAATGAAACCCTCTTGGTATCTTAAGTTTATGTTGGTATTATCATACCCTTTTCCAGATAATATCTTTATCTTTTTTCAAATAAATAAACAAGAATTTGGTGCTCTCTGGTGATTATTGAAAAATATACAGCATTTTTATTTTGATAAAACTTGCTTCACGGAGCATGCTACATTTTGGCACGTTTACATCACAAGGACTCTTTATTAAAATTAAGAATTGCACAATTGTAGCGCAAAGAGATTTATGATATTTTACCTGCCCCTTAAGTACGCAGGAAACGTCATTGCGAGAAATTTTGAACTAAATTGGATGGTATATGACTGTTTTATAGCCGTTTATAAATGATCAACGCGTAAAAAGACAGCCAAAAATCGGAACGTCATTGAGCGTCATGGAGCACTGCACTACGTGAAAAATATGTGTGCAGACAGGAAAATGTCTAAAAAGAGATTAAAATGTTCAAGATGCTGACGGGAATTTCCTACACATACAAAGAACAAGTTTTCAAATGGTTATAGCTTCATAAGAATGGAAGAAGGGACATTTTGAATGATTAACTCCATTGATACAGTGGACCTGATATCATAGGATCTCTACAGGACGATTTTTCATCGGAACGAAATTTTTAAATGTTATTTTGTCTTGTTTAACTGGTGATTTATCCGGATACATGTAAATTGGCTTGAAGGGATATCTGTATATCAATACCCCCTTATGGCATGGACGTTGCGTTGCGCCTATATGGTTTTGCATAGTTTCCATACCTGATCGATTAACTGCATAGACTTTTTTTTTCATTCTTTAAGATCTCAATATACGAATCAGTACAAAAGACAATATAGTAGAAAAGTAACATGTGGAAAATAATTTATAAATATAACTGTGATGGTTTTAATTTTACCCATGACCCCATGTAAAAATAGTTGTAAAATTTCAAGATTTTATTATATAGACCTGATTTTTTACATACCAATAAACAAAATGTAGGAATTCATTCAGACATAGGTCATACTTCACAGTACGCAATAGAAGTATTTTAAAAAAAAAAACAAAACTTTATACTATATATATTAAATCTTCACCCGAGAACATACTAAGGCAAAATGGGAATGCTTAATTTTACAGTTAAGGCGAGATGGGAACAAACCCTTTAAACCTGTGAAGGTACTGTAAATTGGCAAATAATTGCGATGGTTTTAATTTTACTATGTTCGCGATTTATCAGTTTTCCGTGAAATTAAACCCATCGTGAATGCTAACATTAGTTTTATAAAACGTTTTAATGCTTATACAAACTTTGAATTAATTTCCTGCAGCCTGAAAATAAAACGATCGTGATTTGTACTTTTTTAGAAATCATGAAATTTTAACACAGTGGAACAAGAGATGTTTGTTAAACACTTATGCCCCACTCCCCCCATATTGGAATTTTTTCTAAGTCCAAGGGGCATAACTCTGTCAAAAATGGCATGATCTTATTCAAAACAGAGCTTGACCTAGATATTTATCTGATATATCTGTATACCAAATTTCATTTCAGTATTTGCAATGGTTGAGAAGAAAATGAACGGAAACTAAGTGGACCGACAGACAGCAGCAAAGCAATATGCCCTCCCTTCTTCAATGGGGGTCATAATCAAAACGACTTATAGTATTTTTATACCAGAGGAGAAATCTCTATACCTGTAGAGTTTCTCTATACCTGTAGAGTATCTTTATACCTGTAGGAGTATCTTTATACCTGTAGGAGTATCTTTATACCAGTGAGGGAATCTCTATACCTGTAGAGTATCACTAAAGGCGAGGGTATCTTTATACCTATAATAGCTGTATTTTTTTTACCTGTGGGGGTTCAAAGTTTGGCCTCCACCAGTTCCCTATTGTGTCCTCTACCACCCATTCCATTGTACCACCATCTTGTCTTCCTAGTGTCTGAAATCATTTAACACAGATAATTATACTGACAACAGATAATAAGTGTTAAAAATGAAGATAATTCAATGTTTAAATGAAAACACATGTATAAATGTATAGCTACATTGATTTTTTTCAATGTGTGTGAATATAAAGGTGACAACATGTACCTCTGTGAGTAATCTTTTCAATCCTTCCACCTGATCTTCTCCTGAATTTAATTCTCCTCCTGGTCTGAAAATTTAATATGAAAGCATAGATAAAATTATGTACACATGTTTATTAAAGAAACTTCCTGGTACACATAGCAACAAGCTAAATTTTCAGTATTCCTAAAACTACTTTTTCCAATATAAATTGATTTTTCCCTCTGATCTCTAGTTGTGATTTGGTTGCTCTTTAATTTTAAACTATACCTGAGGAATAATAAAAATCTTTCAGTCTTTCATAGTGAATTTTTCTTGAATACTATATTTTCAACATTTCATGCTCTTCGCTTTGATTTGAAAAAAAAAAGCTTTATCCTGAACATATTAAATCTTTACAATTTGAAAAATGTTGTTCCCAGCTGTAGAAGAAGGACATGAGGTAGACCATGTTCATGGACAATCAGCACCCCCTCCACAGAACGCCTCATTCCAATCTTCTCAAACTCATCTCTCATTCGCTGAAATCTAGCAGGCACTGAGCTGTCCTTCTCATATAATGGCTCTTTAGTTCCAAATGTGTAGTTTGTCAATGGGTATCTAAAAATGATTAATAATCAGTATACACTCTTAACTTTCTTTTCTTGATTCTTATTGTTTTAATCAAAGGACACCAAAAATAACTAGAGGTACTGTGAGCAATGAGCTCACTAAATGATACCCCCACCTCCCATAATGTACATGTTTTGCTATTGTTTTACGGTAATGTGTAAAGAGGAATAACTCATCCTATCAAATGTTATCCAGAAGCTTCTATATGTGACGTCATAGGATATAAATATAGAATATAATGGCAATGTCCATGTTTTGCCATGGGAAACCTAAAATATGTGTCGAATAAAAAAGTAAAATAAGAGGTGCACAATGGCAATATGTAATAAAGATTCTGTGAAAGTTTCATTAAATTTCACTCAGTAGTATAAGAGGAGTTGCGGATAAGAGATGGGTACCCAAAAGCAAAAGGACGGACGGAAATACCGATTACTATATACCCTCCCACTTTTCAAGCAGGGGGTATAATAAACCATACAAACAAAACTAGAGGTACTGTGAGCAATGAGCTCACTAAATGATACCCCCCGCCTCCCATAATGTCCATGTGTTGCTATATATTGTTTTGAGGTAATGTGTAAAGAGGAATAACTCGTCCTTATGTTATCCAGAAGCTTCTATATGTGACGTCATAGGTAAACATATAATGACAATGTCCATGTTTTGCTATGGGAAACCTAAAATACGTATCGAATAGAAAAGTAAAATAGGAGGTGGACAATGGCAATATGTAATAAAGACACTGTGAAAGTTTCATTAAATTTCACTCAGTAGTATAAGAGGAGTTGCAGATAAGAGATAAAACGTAACAGACGGACGGAAATCCCGATTACTATATACCTTCCCACTTTTCAAGCGGGGGGTATGAAAATATACCAGTAATATAAAAGGCAAAACTAGATCCTTATGAAGACATTATGCTGATTTATAACAAATCAATTTTCTTGTTGACAATAATTACCAGGTATCCTCTTTTTTTTTTAAATTCATTTAAGAATTTATTGTGTGATTAAAATCAACTGCTTTATGAAATATGTGGAAAAATTTGTATGCAATAAGCATATATAATTAAAAGTTTACGATTTCGATTGATCATAGGAATTGGAAATACATGTATCTACAAAAATTTTGGATGAAAAACCCTTTTCAGGGGTTGGCTCCTCAATTTTATGTAAAGGAGAACTTTGTGTATGAATTAAACCTTTGTTTCAAAAACAGGAAAACCTTGTGTAAGAGTTGATTTCAGTTTTGTATTCGAGTTGGCTCTTTGTGAAGGATTCATTTGTGTATGAGCTGGGTGTGTACGAGTTGACTGGAAGCCATATCAAGCAATATAGCTAGTGCAATCTATAAAGCTATTAATGAAGAGATTGTGACCAATAATAATAATCTTTTTCAATAATAGGCATTATGTAATGTACATGAACAGGACGAAGCTTTTCATTTATAGTGAGCGCAGATAGCAGATTTTATTCAGACAAGCAACCATTTATTTTGTCAGTTTCGTTTTATGTACTGATGTATTAAAATTTTGAATTAGATAAATTTTGGTTCAGTTTGGTTCTCAAGCAAAATCAATTCTAATCTTCTATTTTATACTGTACATGTACACGTATCAAGCACTGTGAATGACTTCTCAGATGCTCAAACTTCATGTGGGGGTTTGACGAGCCCAATTTAAATTAAAACTGAGTATATGCGCTCTCCCTTACGATCGCACTGTCTGCATATTATTTTGTAATGGTTTAGGCCATGGATTTCAGCCTGGATAGCTCAAATGGTAGAGCACATGACTGGAGATGCCAGGGCCCGGGTCCGATTCCCAGGTCCAGCCTTTCCTTTCCTGTTACAGTTTGTTATCATTTGAAAAAATCGCCTGAAAGATACACCTTTGTGATATCTTACATATAACTGAACTATTTCGATGGGGTTATGTTTAGGACATTTTTCGGCTGTCACTGGCGTGCCTTTGGGGAGGAAATGCCAAGCCCAGCACACTCTCAGTGTACGAAGTTGGTAGATAAACAGGTCCAGTACAATCAGTACATTTAGCTACGTAGGTAGAATTACCTACGTAGCTTTATTTACCTACCTCAGGTAGCTTGATTTAGCTACCAAATGAATTTATTTCTATAAAAAAGCATTTTTCTCAGGATGTGCAAAAACTATCATTTTGATGCAGTGATCATTTTCAACTTTGAACTCATCTGAAAACAATTCATGAAAAATTCCCTCTTGAAGAAATGTCTTTTTCTGCGCAATTGCAATCAAAGTTTTGAAAGTTTTGGGGCTATGTATGACAGTTAGAGCAGTTACTCCTTGAATGAAATGACAAAGAAGTCCAGTTACGGTTAACACGACAATAGGTCGGTAATTATTCAGCACAATGTGAAGTAATCATACTCAGTCATGCCTCATCGCACGTACAGCTAACCAAATAATGGAAATGCATGTTTTGCTCTAAATTGACCAAACACAGCGATGTTTAAACTATCTCTGCTTTGGAATGTTTTTTAAAGTCTCCCTAGTATAAATATCAATAGTCATTTAACTGCGATTTTTTGTCTCTTTTCCATAAAAAGAAAAGTTACATTGAAATAGCTAAATAAAGCTACCTGAGGTAGGTAAATAAAGCTACGTAGGTAATTCTACCTACGTAGCTAAATGTACTGATTGTACTGGACCTGATAAACAAACGGAGCGATGCATTCAAGTAGTGCAACATTTTTTACATATACGTACAGATGGATGGGCCGATCTAAAGTTGGAGAAGGGTTTGTGATGCCATATTTTGCTGCATACGATACTGGATTTGCTCCTTTTGGCCAGCCAGTGGTCCTCCCGTGTGTAGTCATTGTCCCGCTAATGATCTGCGTTTACATGGCGCTTGTAATAAAGTGCCTAAAACTAAAATCCGCATGTGCTAAAAGCACATTCCGGATATATTTTCTCTTGAATATTGCCATTTTAATGATATATGTTATATAAACATGCATTTCTTTTTAATATTTCTTTCTTTTTTTGCTTGTAAAGAAGATTCAAATTTTTACAATTTATTTTTGAGAAATTCGGAATGATTTCTGGTTTTAATTTTAGTTATTCACGTTCGCGTTGATCACCAAAACGCTTAATTTTGGGAAGGATGAAAAAAATAGTTAGATGCTATCTAGTATTTAAAAGACGAAAATATTAAACAATCAAAATGTCACTCAGTAGTATGCGAGCGCGTATGTTGCAGAGGAAGAAGGAAAGAGAGGGTTTAGAAGCAGAAATATCAAAATCATCACAATCTTCAACCACAGGTCTGCTTTATAAAACAAGTTCTTGAATATTTATTTGTTTATGAGCATACACAGTGAACCTAATATAGTTTTCATTCATGTATGTAATTTAAATTTAATTTATATTTACTTGTATGTAATTTAAATTTAATTTATACTTACTTGAAAGATGCTTTTTTGTTGCAATGAATTATCAACATGATCTGGGGATCTACGTGTTAAAAATCTTGGCTGGTAAATTGTGTTTATACATTGATATCTTTACTTATGTAGATGGAACAAAAAAGGATGGTAAACCAGACCCCGTTGTTTCCCAGGCTAGTTCAGTCTCAGTGCCCAAGGCAGCCCAAGCTGTGTCCAAAACAGACGTACCCTACAAGGAATCCCCAGAGCCTGTGAAGTCGGACCCGGAGGTAGAGAAGAAAGTGCTGCTGGTCTTGTGTGACATTAATTTAGATATCCCCTGTAATGCGGCAGTCATTGCAGACCAAACTAAAAAGACTCTTGGAAGAGGCGTTACTTTGGCTACTATTGAAGTTTTACTGCAGAACTTTGCTTCTCAACAATTGATAAGGTGATTTAATGCATATTCATTACATGTACTACTAAATGATTGTCTGTTTATATGATTGTCTGAATTGTTACTAATATAAAATTTTTGATATAATTTACCCATTATTTCAGCAATTTCAATCATTTGGTGTTTTTTTTTTTGCAGTATTACCACAGAAGAAAATCCTTCATCAGGGAACAGTAAATATATTGTTCAAGATTTAGATCTGACAAAGGTTTGTCTATAAAACTAACGGTAGTAATTAATGACATTTTTTTTTCTATTTATTGTAAACAGTACATAATATGCTGTTAACTTTAGTAAGGACTAGGGACTATCCTGATGGAATTGTAACGGTTAAATGAACTTGTAATCTAAGACTTTTTCTGAGATGGATGAAAAATGCTATATACACTTCCACACATTCAAATTAAGTTTTATACAACAGAATACCTGGTAATTATCTGTTTATTTTACAGTTGTTAGCTGTAATAAAAAATCCACAATCAAAGAAGAGGAAAAGAGAGGAGTATGCTTTAATTTACATTCTTTTACTCTGTACATGTACTAATACATGTAATAGTTTGACATGTATTTTCCTCTTAAACTTCCCTCTGTAATCACCAAATTTTGAATTGTAGAGAAGATGATGATATAGACAACAAACGACCACAAAAACAATCAAAACAGCAGAGCACAGATGCAGGCATCGATGACATTGAGGTAAATACCCTAATTATTGTGATATAATGTGGTTTCATCAATTTTCATTGGCATCAGTGTAGGTGTATTTTGTAAAACAAACATTTTCGAGGATGCGAAAAATTTGTGGACAAAAGCATTGCCTATACAAATGAATGACATATTTCTTAAGTCCATGAATATTTAATTTCATGGATCTGATCAACAACGAAATCCTCGAAAAATTGGTGCTCAACGAAGATTGATGAAAACACAGTACATATTGATGAATGCACCTGCATCTTCGATAGTCAAGTGTCTGATTTGTATCCCCTCACTGGCAACAGGATGAGGGGATCAGACACTTGTGTATTTATTATCATATACTAGGTCATGTATGCATTGAAAAATTGATTTCGGTTAATTTTCATAAAAATATATTTGTCTACTTTTTTTAAGAGTTTACTGTCCATGCAATCAGCAAAAGAGAGAGTTAGCAAGCAAGTAAATGAAGAAATTCAACAGTTGTTAGCACATCCCACAGCAAAGGTAAATTTTCTCTGAGTGATAGAGCAAAAAAAGGATAAAATCTAATCTCTTTCTTTTTAGACTTTTCATTACTCTTTGAGGAGAAATATTGCAGCATTTTGAAATGATATTTATTCTCTTTTAACAGGAGCAAATCTTGGTAAAAAGATTTAAGTCTCAGGGAGGTAAGATGAACGAAATTTTTAAAAAAAACAACAAAAAACTAATTTCAGTGCATTCAACTTTAGGGAAATTGTAAGTCATGCAATATAAAGCACAATCATGATTTTCCACAGTCAGTTAATAATTTAGTAGTTAAAATCCTTTCTAGTATGATATTACATGCTTAGGTGCTTTCTATATAATACTTGCTTACTTAATTATCCTCTCCTGCCCTGGAGGTTGCATGAGGCCATTTTTCTATGTAATACATAAAATATTCCTGCTGATACACATGTATTAACATTTCAGTCAGGGTTTAATGCCTGTATTCCCACCTCATTTTCCAGGTGTACAAGTGCAAGAATTCTGTCAGTATGGAACCAAGGAGGAATGTCAAAAGTTGAACGAATCCAAGGAGAAATGTGATCGACTTCATTTCAGAAAAATCATACACAAACATACAGATGGTAATATAACTGACTTATTTTTTTCCCTGTTATTTCTCTTTTCTGAAAAATTTGCTCAAAAATTTGGTCATAAGGCCAACAAAAATTAATCAATAGTTTCTCAGGCACCGCCGCATCACTTCAAAAACGGCCCATTGATCAATTTTATTGACATTTTGAAAAGGGAAATAACTCAATTTTCTATTTTTCCAAGTTGAAAAAAGAAAATTGAGTTATTCCCCTTTTCATCAATGCTGTTATTATCTCTTTAAGAATTAGTAGATATTATCATTTTATTGAAAAATTTTAAAAAAAGGTGTAAAATCTGCTCAAAAATTGCCGCATTGAATTTTGAATTTTTTGGCCTGAGAAACTATTTATTAATTTTTTTGGGCCTAAATATTATCCCCCTTCCCACTGAAGTTATAAATATCAAGGCAAAAGCACTGATAACTTGTTCTTATCATTTACTAATTACGCACACTTTACAAGTAATTAAAGTTTGATAGAAACAAAATTTACAATTTTGAGGTGCAACATTTGTCAGTTTTATCAGAAAAAACACAATGATTGTTGATCTAAATATTCCCATACTTGTAGAATCTCTTGGTGACTGTTCATTTCTCAACACCTGTTTTCACATGGATACATGCAAGGTATGTTTAATACAGTGGAATATAATGTGTGTTTCTGTAGACTTTAGATACAGGTATCTAATTTAAACCAATCCAAGTTGATTTTCCAAATACAGTTGAACTTCAGTATCCTTTCTCCGATATCTCGAATACCATGGATATGTCGAAGCGATTTGGAAGTCCCAACTTCATATTCTTTAAGTATTTTACCTTCCATATCTCATCTCGGTTATCTCAAAGTTTTTTCTCAGTCCCATCAGGTTCGAGATAACGAAGTTTGACTGTACATGTACAGTATGTCTAATTTGAACTCATCTTTAGAACTTGAAGATTCCTTAATATATGTATATGCCTCAGATTTGAATTTCTTGATCGATGTTTTACAGTATGTCCACTATGAGATAGACTATCCTGCCAGAAATGAAATGGAAGGAATGAAGAAAGAGTTGATGATGGCCAAGTCTGTTCTGGACCAAAGTAATGACAGGGATGTTCACATGTTTCCCCCTCAGGTACGGAATGCTAACAAAGTAAAAAACTCTGTTTCCTTGATACAGCATACATATGTATAAAGTATAGGCAGTTTAGTAATTTTTGGAAACAAACTGCAAATGTAAAAAAAAAAAGAAAACTTTCTCAAAATTTAGTCAAGCTTGGTTAGATAAAAGTCCATGAGAAAAACAAAATTGAGAATTGATCAAAGAATTTGAGATATTGGGGTTAAAATACTGTTTTTATATTTATTAAAAAGTGGGTGGTATTGCATTATCACTTTTACAAACAGTATTCAAAATGTTGATGTTTTAGATTGTTTTAGGAACTCAGCTGTACATAAATGGCATGTGCTGGCACTTTTAGCTGTAATATTAACTGTTTTGCATTCAGATAATTACAAAAATATCTTATAAAAATACACCATATCATGATTTGTCCTGATTTCATTCAACAGTGGATACAGTGTGACCTAAGACACTTTGACATGTCAACATTAGGGAAATGTGCAGTAGTTATGGCTGACCCTCCTTGGGATATCCACATGGAGCTTCCGTACGGCACGATGCAGGACGATGAAATGAGGAAGCTAGATGTTCCAGTGCTTCAGGATGATGGATTTATTTTCCTCTGGGTCACGGGGAGGTTTGTATTGGCAATTTCTACTGGTTTGTGTATGTACATGTAAATATGCTAGCATTTCCTAATAATTTTTTCTTTGAAAGGATTTAAAGAAAATAAAAAAAATTATGTATGTCTAATAAAACTGCCTTTTATGCAATGCCTCTCATTTGAGCATTTTTGGGGCTCTAGTTGCACCTGCATGTACATGTTTATAGATATATACGATGTATTAACATTGAGTCTACCTGTGCAATGAGTTACATGTACTCTATCTTTTGTTTCAGGGCTATGGAGTTAGGCAGAGAATGTTTAGATCTCTGGGGGTAGGTTCTTTTGTCAACTACAAAAGCTTGGTTCTTCAACATTATATATAGAAAAGTATAAAGGCCCCATATGAACATAAAACAATGGACACTGATCTACTTAACTAGTCACTAGATTTATGTTTGCCTCAAATTTGTGTTGCACAAGTCAGATAGAAATGTATTAATGGGCTGATTAATGTTGTATGTATGATTAAATATAAAGATAAATATTGACAGTATGTGTTAAATTCTTACAGGTATAAACGTATTGATGAGCTGATCTGGGTGAAGACCAATCAACTACAGAGAATTATCAGGACTGGGAGAACAGGACACTGGCTGAATCACGGCAAAGAACACTGTCTGGTTTGTAACTCATTCATTGAAATATCGAAAGAGTGATGTTTAAGGTTCATAGATGCTCTGATAAGAGAGATCAACTCGTAATGACATAAATATCACGCTAAATGTCTAAGCTTTTCTTCTCAAAGCTTTTTTAAAAACATTTTCGACTTGCCAGAACTACTGGATCATTCTAATTAATAAATCAAAAGGAAAATGTTGATTAAACTTTAAATTCAAGTTTCTTATATAAAATCGGACATTTGAGAAGAAATGATATCAGCAAGTATTGTGGCCCATGAATCTTAAGCGAGGTTTATGGTTTGTTAACTTACATTTAGCTGTAAACTTTCCAGTGTCTTGAGTAACCAATAACATATCCGACTCTGCTATACTATAGACACTATTTTCTTTTTAAGGTTGGTGTGAAAGGTAATCCCAAGGGAGCTAATCGTGGTCTTGACTGTGATGTTTTAGTAGCAGAGGTAAATTGATAGATTCAATTTAATTGTACTTTGTACTGTAAAACGGGGGTTTGGGGAGGCTTGAACTGTTCCATTGCAGGTTTCAAGTACATTTACAGGAATAAATTATGTGGCTCTTGAATTTATTCACTTTATATAAATTTAATTGACTTGTCCATCATGAAGGATAAAAAAAAATGGTACAAATTTCTGTTCAGAAACTGCTTTCAAATTGTAATAAAATTTAAAAGTAGTACATCAAGTAAGTGTATTGATGCAAGTTGTACATGTAAGGAAGGCAACACATGTTATACAATGTAAACTAATTTTTCTTAAACCTCTTTTTAAATTACATATATAAAAAATAATAGAAGGCTGTTGCCAACAGAACGTTTGTCAAATGTGTGCATAATATTTTAACTACCGGTATATACTATGAACAGGTCAGGGCCACTAGTCATAAACCAGATGAAGTTTATGGAATTATAGAGAGATTGTCACCAGGCACCAGGAAAGTGGAGTTATTCGGTCGTCCTCATAATGTCCAGCCAAACTGGTGAGTTGAGGTTATGGACAATCATGTTAGAGCTACTGGGGAATCTTTAGATTTCATGTTGGTTCAATATTTTAGCATATCTCATCCACAAATCAACATCCTCCACAAATTATGTACTTGGGGTTTCAGAGGCATCTTTTCTTTTGTACAAATGCATGAACACACTATTTTCACACAAACCTGTAAAATTAAAGCAGTCCAAGAAAATTGTCCCCCACAAATTTTTATGCTTCCACAGTACTCTTATTACACGCAAGTTTTTACTTGAATTGACAAGGTGAATGACTGTGTTAAAAGGAAAGCAGATGTAAATACATACATGTATTTAAAAATCAGAACACAAACACCACTTCTTAAACACTGTTTACACTGGGTATTTCAGGATTACCTTAGGCAACCAAGTAGAAGGTGTAAGATTAAAGGACCCTGACATCGTGAGCAGGTTCAAAGAGAAGTATCCTGATGGAAACTGTTTGGAGCCTCCGAAGCCTAAAACCTGATCTGGTGTTCAAGACTTTCTCAAAATGTTCAAGATAAAGCTATTGGGTTTTATAGGTCCATTGATTGCTTTGTTGTGATAAACAAATATCCCAACAGTTGGAAGAAACATGACTTCAGCACAGGACTATTAAACCCAGCTGGTTTTGTTAGTTGTACTTTCAGTCAAAGACTGATTATTTTTGTACTAATTGTTAAGTATGGTGTGCAATAAATATTGACAATGTGCTTTGATCATTTGTGAAAAAGTTCTCATAAAAGAACATTACTGTACAGGGAAATACCGGTACTAGTATTTGCCCCCATTTTATTTTTGCCCGTTACAAGTGGGCAAATTTAAAACAAGGTGAATTCAAAGAACAAAGTATAATTTCTTTAACAGAACTCTGATTGAGCGAATTTAAAATGGCCGGGGCAAGTGTTAAGGGGCAAAAATAACACAGGGGGAAATAATCCTGTATACAGTATAAGTAGGAACACTGGTCTTTTCATCATTAAAGTCTCTCCTGGGAAAAACATATACTGATTCTTCATCTTCATTTGAAATTTCTTATAGACCTGCATCTTGTTTTTAGCTCACCTAAGCTGAAAGCTTTGTAACCTTTTCACTTTTAGCTTCTCAAGAACCATCGAGTCAATTTTATCAAAAATAGCACAAGGCATCAGAGTTTAATTTGTTAAAATAAAGGACCAGGCTCCCTTACAAGGGGAGATAATCAAGAAGACAATTACAGGGTGGGGGAATTAAAAGACCCACTAGACCATAAAAGCTGAAACTTATTTGAAGCATCCTTGGGTAGTGTAGGTTCTTAAATGGTCAAATCTTGATACCTCAGGGGTAGGCTGGGGCCACAATAGGGAATACAAGTTATACACTAAAAAATCCTCACAGGAACTAATGGGCCAGAAAAGTTTAAAATTCTGTGAAAGCATTCTGGGGTAGGGTAGAATCTAAATTGTTCAATGAATTACTGATTACGATTACCCCATCCCAAATCATGGCCCCCAGGGGTAGGATGGGACCACTAAACTAAAGGGAATCCAAAATAAACATTGAAATATAAAGAAAAACTTTCTCAAGAACCACAGGCCCCCCCCCAAAAAAAAAAAACAACTCATATGAAAGATTCTTGGGGGTAGCAGATTCTTAATTGTTCAAATCATGGTGCCCATTGGTAGGTTTGGGCTACAATGAGTATTACAAGGGGGAAACCTGGTGAAGAACAGCAGGGCCAAAGTTACTTAGGTGAGCAATGTGGCCTATTGATCTTTTCTTTTTAACTCTGCTAGTAAGAGACATGCAGAAGAGATTATTTTATAGTAAGGTGTTCGTCATCCGTCAATTTATAAACAATTTTTCAAAATGCTACTCCTTCCACTTTGGTATGATTTCAATATAACTTCGCACTTCAGTAGACTACACTAAAATAAAAAATTCCCTTTATCAGTTTTAGATTTAATGAATGGTGTTGCCATTATTAATATAGACATATCCTTGAAATACGTTGAAAATGATACTCTGCATACAGTTTTAGTCTGTTTTAAAAATAATTTACATGCAAGTAGACTACATTAAGATACATAATTCTATTTATCATTTTAAATTTTATTGAAAAGTGTTGCCATGATTAATAAAAATAAGCATTTCTGCCTATTGCATATTTCTGTCAACCTCAACATGACAAAACTTTATATGAAATAAAAGGAAACTCTAATAATAACAAAATATAATTTTATTAAATAACAAATTGTAGAGTGTATGCACCAATTGTATAGTCTTTGTTAAACATTGCACAAATAAATAGTGTTCCTATAAAGAATGTGTCTATTCTATTTGGTATCCCGGAGGGAAATTGATTTGTACATTAGATGGACACTTGGGTTGTTGACAGCATAATCCTGGTGCTGGGGCTTCCAGTGTGCAGCCCGCAGGCAGACTTGGCCAGCTCATGCATCTGGAAAATGAAAAGGATTAGTTAAAGTAAAATTTTAAAACCAAGATTTAATTTTTTTTAATATCTTAAACACAGAATCACAAAATACAAAGAATGTGGGTGGATCTACATATGCCAAGTGTGCCTATAATTTACTAATTCTAATATACAGCAGCTCTAACTAACAAGGGTGAACTTACTTTGGATTACACTGGTATCTTCCGTTGGTGGCATCAAGACAAGTGCATTTGAAATCACATCCATCATTCCAGTTTTCTCCCTGGGAGTACACATCTCCTTTGTAGTAACACAGACCTAAAAAGGCAGACAAAATGTTAAATGCTCATCTTGGAACTCACCCTGTTGTTCACAAGATGTGCATGCATTGTTACCTTGTTATGCTTGAGTATGCATATCATTAATGATAATCAGATACATATACGTATGGTGTAATTTGTGATTCAATTGTTTTTTTTTTTAAATAAGAAGGAAGATTTAATGCCATCTCCTCACATAAATTAGTAACTCCAGAAAAGTAAACATGGGAATATTCTTTCTCTTCTTAATACACCTATATCTCCCTATCTAGCCCCCCCCCCCTTCTCAGTATATTGCTATCCCCGTCAATCCCTGCCCCATACCTCTCTCAGCTGCATTATTGCTGTTAGGGTTGTAGACATGGGTGCCACAGTCTGGTACGGCACAGCAGGATCCTGGTTGTTTGACAAGTGAACATCCTTGTGGAAGATGAGAATAGGTTGGGCAACTGAAAAAAAAAAGAAGAGAATCATAGAAACATATTCATATTTTTAAGAATTTCTACATGTATATGTGTGTGTCATTTTAAAATGCCATCTAAATCATCTAAAAGAATGGTTGTAACAAAAAGGAAACTATATTCCTAGCAAATAGTGTTATCAATTGCCAGCAACTGGATGAACTTTACAAAAATGTTTCTGATTATTATGTATGGTTATCATAAAAGGTTAAAATTATGTATGCTAGCTCACCATAGGTAGATCAAAAAACTATTGTAAAGTAGGAACAATTTTAAAAGTTTTTATGTCTCATTTTTCATGTAATTACGTAGAGGGATGAAGGGGATAAATAGCTATTTTGTACTGAAAAAGGACAACTACATAGAACTTCAGTTGCATGTCATCAATTGTTTTTTTTGGGGGGGGAGCAATGGTGAATAGATAACTTTACAGCCCTTGTGTGGCTGAATGTTTTCTATGCAGATTATGCCCCTGACACTTACAGCTCCAAACACTGGTAGTTTCCATATCTGGCATCAGTACAAGTACAGTTGTACTTGCAGCCATCCGTCCAGCTGTCTCCTTGGTTGTAGACCTTGTTGTTGTACACACAGGCATAACCTACAACATACAAGTCGTTACAAATAATTTACATACCAAGACCCTTTTCAGGGTAAGTATTTCAATGTAATACTGAAAGAAAATGTAAACAATTAAGTTTACTTACTGCTTGTGATTATTTGAGTGGGCATCATAGTGGCAATGCCTGAAATAAATGAGACAAATGCATTTTTTAAAGATGTTGAGAAATTTTGGCAATGTCCCATAACACATGTTTACACCTGTTGCCAAAATTCATTCTACTTACATGTTCCCTGATGTCCCATAATGGCCAGAACATCTCCAGTTCCAACTTGAGCTGAAAAGTTAAATATAAAACATTGAAAAAAATATCTGACGCAAATTTTGCTCGAAATCTTGATTTTTCAAGATGATAATCCAATATTACAGGCATTTGTTTGGCAATTATTCTAGTTCTACAGTCTACTAACTGCACTGCCATTGGCGATTAACAAAAAAAAACAAAACAAAAAAAAATCAAGCTTTAAAGGGCTCATTATCTAGAACTATGTAGATTGGGGGAAAAAAAGCCTAGAAGATTTGATATCAAAGTTCAAATTATAGAAAAAAGAAGTTAGGACTTCAATCAGGACTGGTGCTAGTAGAGATATCAGTGTTTGAGATACAAAAAATTCAACTGCATACTAAGAAGATGCAATGCTGATTAAAAGCTATAACTCAATAAGAATTGAGAAATGTTTTTAAGTGGAGAGGGAACTGTGTTCTTACTTTGTTCAAAGTGGGAAGAGGTTTGGCCTGGTGCGTACAAGAAGGCAGGCTTGCCCCCAGAGCTGGCCTCGAACGGGCAGTTATTCTGAGTGGAGATCATGATCCATCCATAAGTGTCACACTGAGAGTTAGAATGCTGGCTCATAAGGAACTCACGACCAGTAGAGGTGTCTCTGTGAAATCATCAAAAAATACTGGGGTACACTCTTGCTTAAATCATTCATACATATATTACATGGATATCAGTTTTGTTTTTTTTTCTCTCAAAATATTCTAAGTATGATTTAGACTGAACATATTGTAAGTTTAGACATCATTCTTCACTTGAAAAATTTTTCAACTGTGAAATGTGATAAAGGAATTTTATCAGGAAATGAATTTTCCTGTCAATACTGTATACAGGGAAATTTTTGCCCCCGTTTTATTTTCACCCCTTTCGCCCTACCCTCAATAGGGTGAATTTAAAACGGGGCGAATTCAAAATATTCAGTATAATTTCTTAAACAAAACTCACAAATGGGCGAATTTAAAACGGGGCAAATTTGTTTTACAGTGTGAAAGGGTGAAAATAACACGGGGCGAAAATAACCCTGTATACAGTATATACTGACCCCATCATACTGAAGACTTCCTTGGCGGCTGTTTTGATGTCCGTGTAGCTAGAAGAGATGATTCTGCTGGGATCAAACCAGTTGTTCTGGTTGGCACCAACAGCATTGAACTCAATGTAGGCTTTCTCTTGTCCATTCTTGTAGATTGATACCCTGATCTGCAATTTAATACCAAGATTTATGCCTACTAAAGTGAGTGAAAGCAATTTTCATAATTTTCAACTATCTTTGAATTCTGAACAACAAAAATGAGCAGTATTATCAAATACCCTGTCTAGACACATGTCATTCCAGCGTGATAGGTCTGTTTTGTAATGTCCTTTGAACTGATTAGTCAGATACATGGCCTGGGGGTTGTTGGTGTTCATTGTGGCAGGGCTCGTCCAGATCTGGTACATATCTCCGGGGACTCCAGCCACTCCCTTCATCAGGGTCGTGTAACCTGTCAAAAGACACACAAAGTTATGTCAAGTTTGTTTTAAAATTCAGAGGGTTTTGATAAAAATCTAAGATTTTACACACATCAATAAAATGTACAGCTCATGTACATGAAGAAGTGGAGAATTTTGATTTGCATTTAATTATCTTTGTTAACTTTCATAAGTATGCATACTTATAGTCTAGCTGTCCATTATAAATCTTACATAATAAATGTATAACATAATTTACTTAATACTAAAACATGTCCCATCAAATCTCAACTGCAATATATCAATCTGCTTACAAGCAGCTGTTTCTTTAAAATCTGATTACAATATACCCTTGAATCATAGATTACTTATTGATTGCAGCCATAATGTGACAACTAAAGCCAAAGACAAAACTTATTTGAGGTAGTTGTTTGTAACATAAATAGAGGTACGTACCTGTGGGAGGCATAACCTGGTAGTTGATTACTGATCCAGTGGAACCTGTTGTAAATAATCATTGGTAATTATTAATAAGATCAGGTACCTCTAGTAACATTGCATCTATCTTAAATAAAATTTTATTCTAATCATAAATGGAACAATGTAAGGTTCACTGTAATAATAACACATAAAATTTGATAATGTTGAATTTCAGTAGATTTAGATGATGTTGAATTTCAGTAAGTAATAATCACTGAAACACATATGTTTCTGATCTTGAAAAAATGTCATCTGCCCAGTGTTCATGAGGAATTGTGGAAGTTTAACCAACTAAATGAAATCTCTAATTTTGGGGGAAAAAACGTTTAAATCTAATAACTGAAAATTTTCATTAACTCTTGAAAAATTTAAATGAATCAGATACCAAGTGAAACTGTTTCCTACTTACTGCAGAATCCACAGTAGAGACGACAGTTGTCCCGGGCCCAGGGCTCAAACTGTCCCGTACACGCACTCTTTCCAAAGGCCGGGCAGTTGTTGATCTTATTCTGACAACCTGTGTTTACTGTGGGGGCTGGGGTTGTTGGGGATCCTCCAGAAGCTATAAATAGAAAAAAAATTGAAAAAAAAGTGGTATGATTACCTTGTGATGTAACCTGAGATATTTTAACAACCAGTATAAAATATTCCTGGGATACATACAAAGGGTGGGATATCATGCAAACCTGTTTTCAATGCATTCAAAAGTAATATAAATGCAAGAACTAATTGAAGTATTGAATATTTTTGGGTGTATCTGAACAATTAAGCAAAGGGAATATTTAGGAAACCTTATACATGTACTAATAGAAGAGGCTCTTTTTTTCAAATGAAAATACTCTCCCTCTAATCTGACTTACTCTGACAAAGTCCGCAGTATTTAGCACAGTTGTCGGTGGCCCATGGTTGATAAGTTCCCTGGCAGACTGATTTACCATACTGGGCACAGTTGCTAATTCTGTCAGCACAGACTGTTGGTACTACAACTGCTGGGGCTGAAAAGAACCATAGTTACTTTTTGAATAGATTTAAATAAAAGGGTTTTGTGTTATAGAGAAATCATGTACTAGTGAAGTCTGAAATGAATTCAAATCTTATTTTCAGAAAATGTTCTGCATATACAGGTACAACTTTTGTTTGAATAATGCAAGTGAATACTGAAAACAAGATTATTTCCACCATGCTTTATTTTCTCCCTTTCACACTCACAAACAGTTGTGCTCTATCTTGAATTCACCCAATCAATTTTGTTTAAGAAATTATACTAAATTCTTTGAATTTGCCCGTTTTAAATTCCCCAAAGCAAGGTTAGCGCGAAAGGGCGAAAATAAACAGGGTGAAAATTTACCTGTATACAGTTATCAACTAAGGAAAATAAATATTTTGACATCCCTAATTATAGACCTGGTCCACTAAAGGGTAAAGACATTAAAAGAAATTAGTCCATGTCCATGTAACTAATAAGAGAGTAAACATGTAAGCCCCAAGAAAACAAAAATCAAATCTTACTGAGCATGCAAACCAGCAAGGCTTTACTCTTGTTTCTAGCATACAGACAATACTACTTACTGCAGAATCCACAGGTCAGGTTACAGTGAGTTCTTGCCCATGGTTCGTAGGCGCCGTGACAGGCCACATCCTTTTGATAGCTCTTACAGTTGTCGATGGTGTCGTGGCAGAGTGGGTCGAGGTAAGGCCTGGGGGTGGAGAAGCCGATGACTGGAGGGGTGGGGGAAGTGTCTGTGGTCTTACATCTGACTTCAGAACAGCATTCACCAGGAACGTCATAGAGCCTGCAGACTGATGGGAGAGAAGTGTAGGTCTTACATCTGTGGAAAGAAACAGTCAGATTATGGAATGAACGTGCCAGTTTGTAACATAGAGTGAAACGATCTCTCATTGAATCCATGTTTTAATTTTCATTGAAAGCAACTGCCTGCATTTTTAAAAAAAATCATTGTTTGAACCTATATTTGAGTCTCAAAAAAGACAGCTTATTAATAAGTTAAAAGTCTGATTTCCCAGCCAAATTATTTCACTAACAGAAATAAGACTTAAAATTTCTCTGATAAAATACAACACATGGAATATCTTTATTTTCATTGAAAAGGCCCTGTTCAGAGCCAATAACCAGATAACATCAAGTCTGAGAATGTTTACCTGGCAGTACATTGGTATATTCCTCTGGACTCGTCCACACAGGTACAGGTGAAGTCACATCCATCCTCCCAAGTGTTACCCTGTCTGTACACTGAGCCCTTGTAGATACATACATCTGTAATCCAACAAAATTACCTTCCCATTATTTTATTCTAAATGGACTACATTCCCATCGAATTTAAGATAAAGTTTGATATATGAACATAGGATTTTTTTTTCTTCTCATCACTCAATTACTTCTAAATTTCTGCATTAGATTACTGTAATACAGTTTCAGAAAGGCATTCTCAATTCAGGTCAAGTTAAAGAACAGGTTCTTAAATTAACACTCTGTATGCTCAATTATTTTAATGAACATCACACATTTCTGTTTTCATCAGTCACCGATTGCAACAATTAAATTCCTAGAGAATTTTGTTACAGCATATAAGTTTAGTTACTTCCTCAATTCTATTTATCTGCCATAAACCCACTCCCTCCTTTCTATAAAATCAATGCTTACAGATAGATATGCACACATTGTTACTCTTAGGACCAAAAGAAATAAATAAACTCACTTGAGTGGTTTGTGAATGATGTGCCTGAGGTTGAAGGTTGAACATATCCGGGTCGGAATCCTGTGAAGCCCCCGGGGTAGGTTCCAAACACAGGGTACTGGGACCCTGGAGAGGTCAGAGGGTTGACGGTGCTGCCATCTGGATTTCTACACATGGGCTGTGGACAGCAATCTCCTCCAGCTCGCATCAGGTAACAGTTGGATGGGAGGTTGTAGTTCGGGCATCTGATTAAAAAAAAAAAAAAAAACCACTTTCACTTACAGTTTCAGAATTGAGAAATAAACTCTTGCAGTTTCAATCAGTTTTGTTAGTCTGATAACAATGCTTGACCTTAAGTTCAAGATTTATCAATGAAAAAAATCCAAGGTGTTTCAAATCTTCAACAAAGATACCTCCTGTATTATCCGTTATACAATTAATTTCCTTTCTCAATTTGATAAAACAGAGTATCAAAGAAAACTTACTTAGGTGTACACTCATAGTATCCACTGTTTGCATCTTTACATTCACAAGAATATTCACATCCATCATCCCATTTATCTCCCTGGTTGTACAGTTTATTTTTGTAGATACAGAGACCTGAAAAATCATTTAGACATAATTCAGTAATCTTGACAGTAAAGTATTTACATGTATGTGAATGCAATATAACACACGCATATGCCTTGTGTTGAATTTATTAATGTACAGTATATCATAACTTGCTATGGGTCATTGCTTACTGTTTCTACTTCCGGTGAATCCTGTTGCTACGGTGCCTGGTACCACTTGGCTGCCACTGGTTCCTGGGTTGTAGCCTGGGTTGATGACGTGGGGTGCCAGAGAGGGTTGAACAGAGGGAGCTGGAGTGGGGTACAGTTGGGGAGCAGGGTTGTATTTGCCAAAGTCAGGACTGTTACAGCTGAGAGTGGGGCAGCATTGTCCAGGTACATTAACAAAACTACAATAGCTGGGCAGGGGTGGGTAAGTGGGGCACCTGTTTGGAAAAATGGATGTGAAATCCAATGATTATAAAATCCAGAAACATTCATCTCTTATTTTAATAAAGACTTTGAAATAAACTGGAATATCTTTTTATCAACAGACTCCTCTTTTGTGAGTAAAGCCCACTTTCAAATTGTCTGACCCAATTACAAGCTTTCTGAAATAATGGCAAGTTTACCCTTTTGAGAACTTAACTGCAATCTTTTTTGAGAAATATCTTTTACATTTCCCTTGAAAATGTATTGTACAAAAGACTGAATAAAAGAACTTACTTAGATGTACATTTGTAAAGACCAGTGGCTTCATCTTGACAGCTGCACACGTATTTACATCCATCATCCCAGGACTGTCCTTGATGATAAACTGTGCTCTTGTATACACATCCACCTTTTGAAAAAAAAATGAGGAAAATGAAATTTCCATTTACCTCCCTTCCATTTAGAAACAGCATTAAACCCCTTCAAACTTCTATTGAAGTAAAATAAAAATTTAACTGTGCAGCCTCTGTATAATTTTTAATAGATTGATTACTTCTACTTCCAGAAGTTCCTGGGGCTCCACCAATAGGGAAGTTAGGCTGTCCTGATCCTGTGAAGACCTGGTGGGTTCCTACAGGGATCACATGCTGAATGCTGGGGGCCAGAGTTGGCGAAACTGTGGGTCCGCTTGGGATCTGTGGGGTGAGGACCTGACCGTTAGGAGCAGTGCACTCTATCTTCTCACAACATTGGTCCGCGGGATCTGGGATCAGGTGGCAGTACGATGGGATGGAGGAGAAGGTCTTACATCTGAAAAACAAAATAATTGGCGTGATAAAACAATGAAATAATCTTTATACCGTATATACTCGCCTATAAGTCGTTTTTTTCGGAGTTAAGTTTTGGTCTTAAACTCTATGTCCGACTTATAGGCGAGTCATAGTTATTGGTATTTTTTCTGGACGCTGAAATGTAGTATTTCCGACGATTATCGAAGATAATACCTGGATATATATGATATTTGATGCATTCTTATATTGTAAAGTACAATTATTTACATTTTCATAATTTATTTGTATCTTAAGTGAGCACTACTTGTTTATTTAATGATTCAAGATTAAATATCGATCTCATTTTAAAAAATATAAATTGAAACCAGGTTAAAACATCAATGGATTAACTTGAAATAGTCATCCGATTTTGGCAAAAAATTGTACCGACTTATAAGCGGGTCAATCGCAAATACCACCAAAATAACATAAAAAAGTACAACCGACTTATAGGCGGACCGACTTATAGGCGAGTATATACAGTAGTACTATACATTGAGCCGTACAGCCACTTGGCATCAGACATTTTCATCACTGGTGCTATTCATGTTTCAATCAAGAAGTCAATTTTTAAAAATTTTTTGCAAAGAATTTTATGTGCAAATGTATGTTTGAGAACACATTAATCAATGTTTACATGATCAAAGTACCTAAGATCACCCATTTGTATCAACAAACATCATGTTGTTGTTTTTATTTTAACATTCGTTCTTTTATCCATAAATTCTGTCATGGTCTAAATGACTCTATAAACTTCAAATGCTTTATCTATTTTTTTGATCTGGGCCTGTTTGTATATTTGTCTGTGACAGACCTGGCCTGACATCTGTAGCTATTGGACATAGCATCCACACAATAACAAGTGTAATCACATCCATCCTGCCAGTTTGAGCCTTGTGGGTGAAGGCCTCCCTTGTACAGGCACATGTCTACAATACAGGTATATACAGCTATAAAGCATTGTATTGTCAACAAAAAAAGATCCTTGATAATCAAAGTTAAAAGTTTCCCTACAAAAGTGGTTTTTAATCTTCTCTATTAAGGAACAGACAAGACGTTCCTTAATAATAGAAAAATATTGCTAAGAGTTTGTCATTGAAGTATTGCTACTTAAACATGTTTATTTACAAAATATTGAGGTACCTTACCAGGCATTTCTGGAAGATACCAGGGGTAGATATACAAAACAGATTTTTAAGAACGTCTCGTCTGACCTTAAAGTACCTTTCCAGTTACTTGAATCTCTGTTAAGTAGAAATTGCTTAAAATAAATTGACATCTACAGAAAAGAGATTTTCACTCCCCATGGCTTTAATATACAGCTTGTGAACTTAATGGACATAACCAAGTACTTTTATAATAAGCAAAATTGACTGTCCCTAGCACTTTATTATAAGCATGATGTTTTACTGTACATGTAGAAGTAAACAGGGTGTTTCACATAATTTAATTTTTTGAGATTTTGTGTTTATTTAGTGGTAAAACTAAAACACAGTCATATCTCTTTTACTTACTTGATGGTTTTGGAGTGGTGTTAGAGCCAGTGCCGGGAGTATTGCTGCCGGGATTAATAACGATGGGATTCTGAGTGGTTGGAGTTCCCGTGACAGGTGGATTGGTGTTAGGATTGATGATAATTGGTCTAGTGGTCTGGGAGCCTCCTATAGGTTTGGTAGTCCCTGGGTTGACAACGACAGGTGTGTTAGGTCCGGGTGTGGGTGTGATGACAGGTACTGTGTTGGGACCCACTGTTGGATTGAAGGTTGGTATGTAAGGGGAACACTTGGCAATCTGACAGCAGGCATCATTGGGGTCACGCTCATAGCTGCACTGTGGTGGAAGTGGTGGGTAGGTGTAGCATCTGTCCAGAACAAAATTGATCAATTGAAAACCTATTGTTAAACCTGCTACTATTGTTAAACCTGCTGTTAATAAAATTTCTGCTACCACTCTCTCCTACAACTTATTTTTACTGAGAGATTATGACTATAAAATCTTAGAAAGTAAAAATTTTAACATGAAAATCACAAAACACTGCAATAATATATTTTCAATTCAATGGTCAAAACTCACAATCAGTTAAGGTTATGTCATAAAGATTAGTCTGTGCACAGCAGAAGACAGAGATAAATGTGATGATACACCTACCTGTCTGTGCACTTGTACTGTCCTCGACTGGCATCGATACACTCACACTTATACTGGCAGTTATCCTCCCATTTATCTCCTTGGTTGTAGGCCACACCCTTGTAGATACAGGCCCCTGCAAAAATGTTATGGGTTTAAAATTTACAGTAAACATTCATAAACAGCGAAGAAATTCAAAATGATTCTCTAAAGAAATAAACTCGACCCTAGATTCTGATAAACTCAAGATTTATTACAGTCCAATGTTTTTTCCCAGCAATTTTTTATCCCTTCGAAAAAAAATTTAGGGTGTGAGTAGGCTGTAGATAGGCAAGTAATTTGGCATCTATTGTCAAAGACTTCTAATAACAACACTTGTTTTAATTAATCATAGATGAACTATTAAATCTAATTATTTCATATGTACTGGGCACCCTGTTGTTCATGAAATGAATACATACATGTGATGCTGATTGATGTTGTTCTAGCTATGCTATGGATTACAGGGATAAAGACAAGGGGGGGGGACTTTAATTTTAAACCAATTCTGTGAATTCAAAAAATCACAATCTTGTTGGAGGAGAGAAAAGACATGAAAACTATAACCTATGAAATTAATCGCCTATACAGCAGTTCATAGTAAAATCTCTCTTTCTCAGAATAAATGTACACTAAAACAAAAATGCACACTAGAGATAAAACAAACTAACTTCCAGATCCAGTAATAATGTTAGAGCCAGGGAAGCCTGAGCCTGAACCACTGGTTCCTGGGTTGATGCCACTTCCTATGAAGCTTCCAGTGGGGACCGGTGAGGGGTAGATCATGATGCCACTAGTGCTGGGGTTCAACTGGGGGTTCAATGTGACACCACCGGGTCCTGGTGTGGGATTAGGTTGAGGGGTTGGGTTCAAGGCGTTGGGCTTGTTGCAGTCTGGGGCCACACAGCAACTGTCTTTAGGATCTGTTTTTAGGACACAGCCAGCTGGAACACTTGGGTAGGTTCGGCATCTACAAATAATAAAAAAATGTACAATAATTATTTCTATTTAAGTCAGTCACTTGTCTCTCTGTTATTGTTTTCCTTACAAAAGCTACAAGTACCTGATGTCTAAATTTAAATACTAGTGAGAACAAATGAAAATGCCCTCTTTCATATTACTAAAAAGCACCATGCATTATATACATAGTATATGTCTACAACCTAACACTTTCATATCTTCCTGTGGGGGTTGGGGGACTTGAGTATTGAACATGTATATCCTATTTGTAAGCTATATTGCTGACTACACACCTTGGATGACAGGAGATGTATCCCGTTGTCACATCGTCACACTGACAGGTCTTGTCACAGCCATCATTCCAAGTCTGACCCTGAGTGTAGAACACACCCTTGTACACACAGTATCCCGGGGGAGGGGCTCGTGTGGGGTTAGGAGCTGGTGTGGGTACAGTGTTGGGGGCCACTGAGGGGTTACCTGGCAGTGGTGAAGGGGTCATGATGGGCTGTGGGGTGGGGATGCCATTAGGGAATGGTGTAGGGTTGACAAAGTCGCAGTAAGGCTTCTGGCAGCATGGATTTTGTGGGTCCTGAATCAAAACACAGTGACTATCCAGGTTGGGATACTTGGTGCACCTATGAAATGAGGTATTTGATTTAAACAAAGTATGACCCCTATCAACAATTCATAAACAAAACATGACATGTAGACATATTTTTGAATATTTTCAAAGCTAACATTGGTTAGAAAACAGCATCTGAAGGAAAGACTTACTTTTCAGTACACTTGTACTGTCCTGTCATATCATCCAAACAAACACAATCATACTGACAACCATCAGACCAGTTCACTCCCTTGTTGTAAACCACACCCTTGTAGTAACATCCTGTTAAGAATAAATCGATACTGCATTTCTCATTTTAACATTCAAAATTTTTAAAATTATAAATTCATAAAATGTCGTTATGATTCAAAAAAATATGTTGGAAATGGACATACCAGACTTGGGCAGAGGTGGTGCCAGAGTTGGTCCAGGTGTCTGGCCTGGGGCTGGGGAAGGTGTGGGCTGATTTGTGGGCACAGGGGCGAGACCGGTCAGTACTCCTGGCTTAACAGTGATCGGTGTGGGCACAAATCCTGGGGTGGGCACTGGGCCAGCTGTAGGCTTAACTGGGCATTTTGGTACTTGACAACATGATGGGTCTTTGGGGTCAGGAACCAGAGTACACTCAGACGGTACACTGGTGTATCTTGCACATCTGAAACGTTCAATGACATTTCATTGAAAAACTTTGAATTTATAAGACAGCCTCTACCCGTTAAGTTTGAATCACAGTAGACAATATTAATTAGAAGAAGGACTATTATAAGATTCCACACACAACCCCTAAATCTGACCTTTCCTGACATCTGTAGTAGCCTGTGGCTGCGTTCTCACATCGACACACAGCATTACATCCATCATACCACTGCTGGTCCTGTTTGTAGTACTGGCTGTTCTTAAATACACACACATCTGCAATAGTCACAATACAATGTTACTTAAATACTATATTTAATTTGGGGTTTTCCCATATAATTATTGGCACTTTTTGGCACTTTAACCTTGAAAGTTAAAATAGTATAGTCTAAAAATTAATTATATTGCACCATTATTTTATTTTTTTAAACTCATTATTAATACTTCATAAGAAATATTTCTGTGTATCATATCTTAATGAGAAGTAACAATATATAAACCTTTAGGCTTGGGAGCTGGTGTAGGGTTCACATTTGGTCCAGGGCTTGGTGGCTATAAAATTAATGAAACAATATTAGCTCTAAAACTGGAAGTCAGACATTGATACAAAATATACCTATAAACAGTTTTTTTTTTTTTTATAAAATAAAAAATATCTTTAAAAACTTCAAAATCAACATTTTAAGTATTTTCCTCAAAATTCCAGATAATGCCCATGAAGAGCAGTTGTTTTCCTGCTGTGGCAGTGTATCACTTACCTGTGTAGGGGAGCCATTAGGTGAGAGTGTGGGTGCAGGTGTTGGGTTGGGGTTCTGGCAGTAGGGCATCTGACAACATTGGTTGTTTGGATCGTTAACCATTGTACAGTAGGAAGGCAACTGTGGAACTCTGTTACATCTGTTTAAAAGTAAATATGTCTTAGATATTGTACCTCCCAAGTTTACGGACATGTACATTCTTGTGTACATTGACTATTATTCAGTCAGGGGTGGTACTGAAATCAGTCATTTTTGAAAGTGATGGATAATGGTCATTTCTTCTAAGTATTTAATGTACACAATTTTCTGATTTTTGTAAATATGACGTCTTTTCATCATATTTCCATTCTCATCAATTATTGTACCTCCAGTAATTAGATATAGTACAAGTTTACGGACATGTACATTCTTGTGTACATTGACTATTATTTGGTTACTGACAAAAGGCAAAAACTAAATAATGATTTTATAGAAAAAAGGCCATCAGAAAATACAATAATTTTGTTACACAACATTACCATGTTGAAATGGTTAAGTCAGATACAATTATGGAGCCTCTTTCTAATCAGTTCAGATATTTTATTTTTAAATAATTTTACAGAAAAAGTTGATTTTTTATACCCCTCCCCCCATCCTTTCTGCAATTCTACATTCTCAAAGTTACTGCCAAGCTGAATACTGGACAATGCAAAATCAGAGCTTACTTCTCTGTACACTGGTAGTGACCAGTGCTGGCGTCCAGACACACACAGTGGTAGGTACATCCATCATCCCACTGTTGTCCCTGAGTGTAAATCTTTCCATTGTATACACACACATCTACAAATCAACAAATAATGATATATTAAAAATAAAATCAAGAAACGGACTCTAAACTTGCTTAAGTTCTCAGAACTCCTGATCATCAAATAACTGTCACATTCTTTAATTTCTAATTTATTGCAGCTTCTTTGGTTCAACAAAAGCCTTCTTACTTCTGCCACCGGTGACAGGGGAGCCAGGTTGATTGGGGACATTTCCTCCGTCAATGGTACCACCAGGGCTGTAGGGGGTGAGAGTGATGGGATCCACACAGTTTGGTGTCTGACAACACTTGTCATTAGGGTCTGTCACCATCTTACAGCCAGCCTTCAATGGGGGGAAGGTGGGGCATCTACAAACAGCATACTGATTTATCTCTTATTGTTCCTTAACATCTTAAAATATCAATATTCATGCTTTTTAAATCATTTTAGAGATTTAAAAAATTATAGCATTTTTTTTTCAAAATTGCAACAATTTTACTTATTCAAAGTGTATATGAGGATAACAATTTTGTTATTGCACCATCATTTTGTTAGTTCATATCACTTGAACATAGACCCATAATTTCATCTAATATGCAATCTTGATTCAAGTGATTTAACTTTCAATTCCTAAAAAATAAGAAAACCTACCTGTCTTTACATGTCACCTGGCCAGCCATGCCATTCTCACAGGTACAGATCTTGTCGCAGCCGTCCTCAAATGTCTTGCCTGCCTGGTAGGGGATTCCATTGTAGACACAGAAACCTACAGAAAAAGATTATTCAAATTCAGCATAATCACTCTGTCACATGCTTTACTGGCTCCCTACATCCATACTCCTATTCATACAAAACAATTATATTCTATTTCCTGACAAGAACATGTATCTTTTTATGAAACTCAAACCAAATACATGTAGTTAAGCAAAGTGCATTATCTCTTTCTATGTTAACTGTCTTATTAACTACATACTTGGAGTGGGTGTGTTCATGGGGGCCGGTGTGGGGCTGACTCCTGGTTTAGGACTTGGGGTCAGGACTGGTAGAGGAGTTGGGTTACTGCAGTCTGGCTTCTTACAGCAAGGATTGGCCGGGTCATTGACCATGACACATCCCACCGGCAGATTGGGGTAGCGGGGGCAGCTACAGGACAAGAATTTAGAATAATCTTTAATTAAGTAAACAGTGATTTTAACATTTTTTAAAGCTAAAACTTGCATTTTGGTGTCATTTTAACATTTTTTAAAGCTAAAACTTGCATTTTGGTGTCATTTTAACATTTTTTCAAGCTTAAAGTTGCATTACAGTGTCAAAGCATCACATTCTATAAAATGAGATGGGAAATAAACAGCAATGACACACTTACATTTCTGTACACACATATTTGCCGGTCATTCCGTCCAGACACTCACAGTTGTAGTCACATCCATCTCTCCATTTCTGTCCCTGGGTGTAGGCCTTGCCCTTGTATATGCAGACCTCTGGCAATAAAAAAATCATCTTATCCCTCCAAGAAAATTTTAAGTAGAACAAGAGGATCATATTCTTCATAATCATGGGAGAAGCATAAGTCACTTATCCTAAGATCAAGAGCAACCCTGTCTGGGATTTGAATTTTGAACTCATGTGACATACTTTGGAATAAAAATATTTAAAAAATTTTTTTTGGTATAATGTTCCTGGTCAATTCACTTTTACTATGCAAGACAAATTTCAATCCGTTCGAAAATTTTGACTGCATGGAAAAAAAGAATATTCACATTATTGTACAGGACTTTTAGGGATCATATGAAATTTTTGATGGATTTGATCCCAATACTGGTACTCTAATCATAATTACAAACAGATAATAAATGGTAAGAATTGGTTTTGCTTATTTTTGAGAAGAAACTGCAAGTATATTAAAACCTCCCAACAATAAAAGATGGGGACCAAAAGCAATATAGTCACCTGATTGAATCAGGTCCAAGGTCAAGAAAGGTGTCTACACTTACTAGGCTGAGGAGTTACAGGAGGTGCCTGTGTGGTCTGTGTTCCTGGAGCTGGTGTCACATTGGGTCCCACTGATGGGATCAGATAGGGAGGGTAGGTGCCTCCTGGGTAAGGTGTTGGATTTGGATAAGGATTTGGTGTAGGACTGACATTGGGATTGGGATTAGGGTTGGGAGTTGGAGTGACATTTGGTACTGGAGTTGGGGGATTGGTGCCAGTGATGCTGCCAGTGACTCCGGATGGCTGGTTAGGATTGGTCTGGTCACACTGTGGAATCTGGCAACATTTGGGATCATTGGGATCTGGAACCATGATGCAGGTTGGTGCAATGTTAGGATACTGAGCACATCTGAAAAAAAATAAAATTCAAACTAGTTTCAATTTTTATATCACAGACAATGATTGTAGGATTAATGACACAAACATTTATGACTAGAAAAATTATTTGGTATAGCAATACCTTGATCTGCAAGTGTAGTGACCTGTTGTTCCATCATCACAAACACAAATCTGTTTACATCCATCATCCCACTGTTGTCCTTGTGTGTAGGATTTGCCATTCATGATGCACACATCTACAGTGTTCAAATATACAATTATTTATTATATTATTTATCATACATGTTTGTATAATTATATATACACACTGTATATAATATTTTTCTAAATGAATATTTTTTATGCTTGTCTAATTTCTCTCTCTAACTATTATTCAAGGACATTGTCTATAAACAAAGACATCAAATTAAAAAACATCCCTCATAATAATTAAAATTTCACTTTTACTATGTTAATTATTTTTCTATGATAAAAGAGATTTTTAAAAAACCTTACTCTTTGGTTGTGGTGGAGTGGGTATGGGTCCTGGGGTCACAGGGGGCATCAGTGTTGGTGGGAAGGTGGATCCTGGGAGGGGGGTTTTTATTGCTCCTGGGGTGGGGGTTACACCAGGCTGTGGTGTGGGAGCAACAGTAGTACAGACTGGGACTTTACAGCACGGCTCTTTAGGATCCTGTGCCAAGATGCAGTAACTTGGGATTTGGGGATATCTTGGACACCTTTATAAATATATTAAGATACATTGAAAATCAGTGATGAATTCTATTATCAAAAGAAAGAAATATGAATGAAGCAAATTATCATTACAAAGATTACATACTTCTCAGTACATCTGTACTGTCCAGTCATTCCATCAATACATTCACAGTCATACTGACAACCATCCTGCCATTTTTGTCCCGTAGCATACTGCATTCCCTTGTAGTCACACAATGCTGTAATATACATGCCATTCAATTTGCCTCACAGGTTCTATCTTATTGCTTATGCTACAAAATCAGTTTAATGACTCTGAGAGGAAACCTGAATTTTTATTCAATAGGTAAATGTCTACTGACCTCTGAGAGGAGGAACCTGGGGTTTTCCTACAATGGTACCCACTTGTCCGGTGGGGATTGGAGATGGGTAGGCTGATGGGACAGGGGTGGGGACAGTTCCTGGCACCACAGTGTTCATTCCTGGCATTGGGGATGGTGTATTGACTGGCAGTGGTGTGGGGATCACAGTACAAGAGGGCACCTGACAGCAGGGGTCTTTGGGATCTGTGGTCATCACACAGCCTGGGTTCAGTTTGTAGGATGGACATCTACAGGAGAAACAGCAAATTAGATTTTATGTAAATCTGTGAACAATTCATTTCACCCAGAAAGAAACAAACTGAATAAAAATAAGTACTGATTGTCTTAAAATTCAACTCTCTCTAGTTGCAGCAAAACACACAGTACATGTATCATTTGAATAATGCATGTATCTGTCATTTTTATTCCTAAAATTCAAAAAATCCTAAATATATGTAGATTTTATGTGATCAAAGATGGCATTTGAAGAAAATAAAATAAACCTAATGAAATACAGCATGCAGAAAATAAACAGGGTGGAGGTGGTTAAGTTACCTGTCAAAACATGTGTAGATATTCTTGTCAGCATCATCACAGCGACATCTCTTCACACAGCCCTCATTCCAAGTAGCACCCTGCTGGTAGGTAATTCCCTTGTATACACACACAGCTGCAATAACAACATTTACATGCATATTTTTTCACCAACACAGAATTTGTGAGTTTGTAAAATACCTCTTTTTTGTGGTACATACATGTACAGCATGTATATATGGTTAAGTGCTGTGCATCAAAACCTGTCTGCTTACCCAGAGGATTGGGTGCTGGTGTGGCATTAGGATTTGGAGCTGGTGTGGCGTTAGGGTTTGGAGCCACCGTGGGGTGTCCTGGAGCGGGGCTGGGGGTCAGTGATGGGGGGACAGATGGGGCTTGTGTCTGGTAGTTACACAGAGGCTGCTGACAGCAGTAGTCATTAGGATCCTGTACCAGTTTACAGTAGGGAGGCAGGGCTGGGTAGGCTGCACATCTGTCATACAATAAGGACAATATAATCTCAGATATTTAAGTCATTTCTTTTCTTTAAATACATTAAATTCATTTTTCCTGATGAGAGTTTTTCGAGTCTTCAATCATTGACATTTCTATGTTCTTAAGGTAAGTCACTCCTAAAATTTGTTAAATCAAGGATTCTTTGAGAAGTATATTTTGGATAAGTACTCATAAAGTGTAACTCAAAATCGCAAAGAAAATAGGGGGTCAGTGTGCATCCTACTGATCTACGGTACATTTAAGTTGACCTTTTTGCACTTAAATTTCATCTCTTTGGTTAATTACTTTAACCCTCATTATATTTGATATGATGTAAGCATGGCAATAAATATAATCTTATTTTACGTTAAATAGCTTGAATAATATCTATCATTAAACAAATCTTACAAATTAATGCGCGTAATATATTGTGTGACCTTTTTGCACCAAGAAATAACATATTTGGGGTATTAAAAAACTTAATAGGCAATAAAAAATTTTCTTATATCAAACTTTTTACGACTTAAGGGCTGATCAGTCACAAGTATCGAGTAGTTTAAAATAATGAAAGAAAAAGGCTAGGTCAGTGATGTTAATTTTGAAATATTTGTCAAAATATTTGATTTTCAGGTAAAACATGGTGTAAATTTGATCTTGACTTCTTTAATATATTTTCATTTTTTGGATAAGTTTGTTGAGGGAAGGTGTAAAACTTAGTCTAAAAATATTAATTAAGACCTATATTAAATTTTTTTAGCAATATCAAAACGGAAAATATTCTCCGAGTAAATGTATGTGAGGCTAAATTTCCATTACATTAAATTTTATAAATGTGCAGATTTGCAGAATTTTCTGCTAAATATCCTTCCACCAAAAGTAGTCCCTTAAATCTTGCTTCTTTAGATTTTTGACAGTTTTTTCATTGAATGTTAAGAAATTTACATTGTTAAATTTAAATATGTTATAAAAATTGAATTTTAATAAGTAGTTTTGAAGTAAAAGCTTCTGCGTGAACTTTTCTAAAAAGCTGACGAGTGACTTACCTTAATTTACTGTAAAATCACTAACCTCTCAGTACACTTGTATTTTCCAGTCATTCCATTCTCACAGACACAGTTATATAAGCATCCGTCTTGCCATCTCTGTCCCTGAGCATACTGGACTCCCTTATATACACAGACATCTACAAAATAATCAAAAATATCATACATAAAAATAAGTTTCTTCATGAAATAACTTTGCAAAGTATTTTTTGTTTCACCATATCCTCTGATGTAAATGAGGGAAGTAACTTTTTGAAAGAGAACCCACTTGGGGGAGCAGGTGTTGGCATGGGCTTGGCTGTTGTTCCTCCCACTGGGACGGGAGCAGGGGTGGCTGTGGGTGTTGGCTTGGCGTATCCTGTGACCACGCCTACTGGGACATTGGTGATGAGTTGTGGAGCGACAGTGGATCCATCAGGTCCTGGGGTGGGGGTGGGGAAACCATTGGGTCCTGGGATACAGGAGGGTACCTTACAGCATTGAGGATCCTTGGGATCTGCCACAAGAATGCAGTTTTGTGGGACAGAGTCGTATTTGCGACATCTAAAATTAAAAATGTTATATTTTTAGCAAGTGCAAAGTACAATGCAACAGAATTTTTACATAAAAGTGTAATTGCATGTACATGTACTTGTGGAGCAATTTATCACTTAATTTTAACTGTTACCTAAAATAAAATCAACTTACTTATAAAGAGTTCACCCTTTTCAATGTTTGTTTTTTAAATAAATATTGATAATATTGCCTAAATCTTAATGGATCCAAATATAATATCTGGTTTCCAGATTATTGTAGTAACCCCCTTGTTAATCAATAGATTTATTCTCTAGTGTTTTGATAGTCAAAGAGAAATATCCGACCTGTCCTGACATCTGTAGAACCCAGTGCTTCCGTCCTCACATCTACAGATCCTGTCACAGCCATCGTACCACTGTTGTCCCTGGGTGTAGGTACGACCATTCATCACACAAATGTCTGCAATCACAGATACAATGTTCTTAATTTTAGTTACTGAATTTTTCATAAAGTGTATAAAAAAGTTCCATTTAATACCTAATCAAAAATTCTTTGGTAATTAAAGTTATTTTATCATTTTAATATTTTTTTCTGATAACAGACAACTGTACCTAAAGATGAAATATAAAATTAATGTCCTTCAAAATGAGATAAAAAATTTTTATCTTCAACTTGACTTACTTTTAGGTTGAGGTACTGGTGTTGGGTTGGGATTAGGATTGGGGTTAGGATTAGGATTTGGTGCCAGTGTGGGATTTACTCCTGGGGCTATGGTGGTTCCTGGTTGAGGATTAGGGTTTGGATTTGGGGTGACCATGGGGTTTGGTGCAGGGGTATTGACTGGAGTTGGCTGACAGAATGGTACTCTGCAGCACTGGTCTTTGGGATCATTGATCAAGGAGCACTCAGCAGGCAGGCTGGGGAACTCTCCACATCTGATAGATGAAACAGTTTCAGTTTACACATTTAATTTCACTGTTATTTTTTTTTCCTTAAGATTTGCAATTGGATATTAACATACAATGTACTGTAGATCACAAAATTTTATTTTTGCAAGATAGCCATTTTATTAATTAAAAGCAAGACAAAATTTTTACCATTTTTTACTCTTGTCTTATAAAATAATGTTCAATAAACAAAAATTGAGGAGAATTAAATTTTTAAAATTTATCATGTGAAATGAAGTTTTTTGTGAAAAAAAAACATTAAATAATTTATCATTACTTTTCAGTTTTACACATACCTCTTAGTACACTTGTACTTTCCAGCATTGGCATCTATACATTCACACTTGTACTGACATCCATCATCCCATTTCTGTCCCTGTGTGTACTGCACACCTTTGTAGACACACACTGGTACTGGATTGGGTACTGGGGTCTGACCAGGTCTAGGTGTTGGGGTTACACCTGAAGTAAAAATATTTACATGTTTATCAAACCTATATATATATGATTTCATTAAGTTTATATGACATATTCTTATTTTTTATAACTTAATGTAATAAAGTACACAATGTACAGATTGTATATATTTATCGATTTAATTTCACCTTTGTCCATCAAATCTACATGCATACAAAATCTTAGAATATCCATGTAGCTCAATGTAGATATTAAGATGTAACACATGCTAAATGGAATGATATAAACCAGTTCCTAACTGACAACACATTGCTCATCAAATGCTATAACTTGACTGACCTATTCCAATGACTGATCCTGTAACCACGGGGACCTGGGGTGGTGTGGGGTTGGGGCTCAGTGTCTGACCCGGTTGTGGAGCCGGGGTGGAGACTGGCTGTGGGGTACACAGAGGGATTCTACAGCAGCTGTCACTGGGGTCAGTTGTCATGGTGCAGCCAGCAGGTACCTGGTCATATCGGGCACATCTGTCAAAAAACAGTCAAATTATTTGTGACTGCAAATTAACCTTTTTAATATTTATACCACTAAAATCATTTACATCATTACTGTAAAATTGATAAATTTCACAAGAAGTGATCATTTTTGTAGTTTAAAATGAAGCTAGATAGCATATGATACCAAAAGCCTACTGCACACATGCATACTGAGCAATTTTTCTTCAATTTCGTTTTTTGCTTAAATACTCAAGCAATGGAAATTCTCATGAATGAAAGCCAAAATATTACCCTTTAAAATATCAATTTTACCCCGTAACTAAACCAAAATTCACAAAGTTACAATCAAAACTTTATAAGTGGTACACATTTTTTTCCAAAGAAATTCTTGCTTTCAACAGATTTTTCTGTTATAAATTCTTGTATTTAATCAATCCATGGTGACATTACCTTTCATTACATCTGTAGAAACCTGTCTTTCCATTTTCACAGACACAGTTCAGGGAGCAGCCATCTTGCCATGTAGCTCCTTGTTTAAATTGTACTCCATTGTATACACAAACCTCTGTAAAAAGAAGCAAATTTCCTTCAGAATATACACACTAAATTCATTTCTGTTGTAATAAGCAGAAATTAGGTTTAACTGTGAGAAAAAGGCTTCAAAGCAAAAAAGACATATAATTAACACCATGTATATTGCTATTCTGGGTCGCAGATATTAAAATTTTATATGCAATCAATCATAGATATAAAACTGTTTCTTTTATAAACAGACAAAAATTATGTCTGGAATTGAACAACACACATACCTGGAGGAGTGGGGGTTGGGAACAGTGTGGGGCCAGTAGGGTTGAGGGGGTTGGGGGCTATGGTGGTCCCCATGTTAGGAGCGGGGGTTCCTGTGACCTGGATCGTGACTCCCTGGAAGTTACAGTAAGGCTTCTTACAACAGGGCTTGTTGACATCCGTGACCAGCTGGCACTGAGGGGGGAGTCCATTGTATTTAGTGCACCTGAAAAAAGAAGTCAACAGGAAATTAGTAGGTAAGAATAAGGAATAAAAACTACACATAACCAAAATGGTTAATAAAAATATTCTTTGCTCACTTCACTTGTAATCAACTGATGAATGTTTAACATTATACATTTAATAAATTACACATTTAAATTCAAAAGATATTTGAAAGAAGACTTTTCCAACATACATTTCAGTACATCTGTAGTTTCCAGTATTAGCATTTGTACATTCACAGTTGAAGTCACAGCCATCTTGCCATCTTTGTCCTTGTGTGTACTTGCTTCCCTTGTAGATACAAACAGCTAGAAATAAAAAAAAATTCATGTATTTAATTATGCAGAAAAGTACACTGTATAAACCCAGTGTCAAAACAAGACAAGGGTATTACACACAAGTGGATATAAATACTGTGGTAATTTTTCGTCTAGGACCACTTCTTTATTCATAAGATTTGGAAACCTTTCCCTGACTAGGTAATAAGAGTGAACTTACGGATTGGAGCTGGTGTCACACCAGGAGTTGGGGAGCCTGGAGAGGGAGTGAGGCCAGGAGCCAATGTGGGCTGAGGGGTGGGAGCCTGAATTACATAAAATACAATAATCAAATTACAAGTAACCTGTGTTCATCAACCTGATCATTAACAATCAAGAATGCATTCTTCCAATAAAAAAAAAGAAAAAGCAAGAATAACATCGTAAAAATTTCTAAATCAATTCTTAATTGTAATGAGTAGCTACTACCAAGATGCAAATGTTATCATTGAAGCACCATCTCTCTATATTATACATGTAGTTTGCAATTAACTGTAAAGTTTCACGTTATGTCACGATCTTTTTCGTCACATTCATCTCTCTCAAATTATCAACACTGACACGGAAATAGTTTTTTCCCAATTTTCCAGTCGTAAAGCTTGATTGCCTTGAGTGCAGCTGTCAACTAGATCGTGAGTTATTAAACCTTTGATTGCTGATCATATCTAGATTACCTTTGTGACGGAACCTCCAGTGATAACACCTGGTGGGGGAGTGGGAATGTTGATGAAGCCTGTCTGGTTGCTGTACTTGGGTGGGACCTGACACTGGGGTACTTTACAGCAGAGTGGGTCCTTGGGATCAGCAACAAGGCTGCAGCCTGGGGTCATTTGGGGATATTCAATACATCTGTCAAAGTAAATCACAATAATCTCAATATGTTTACATATGATGTATTTAGCATACCACTCAGATGAGCCAAGAGGAAGGATTCATTCCTATTCTTCAAACTCAAATACTAGTAAAGAGAACTTTAATCTTGAATTTGAATATTTTTCTTCCAGCATACTGGTTACATGCAATATATCATGTCAGTGCCACAAGTAATGTGCATCAGTTCTTACATTGTAGTAAGGTATATTTACCTCCTGCTGCATCTGTATACACCTGTCATAGCATTTTCACATGTACAGGTGTAATCACAGCCATCAAACCACTGCTGACCCTGGGTGTAACTCTTTCCCTTGTAGACGCACACAGCTGAAATAAAAAAGATAATGTTGCATTAAATGCTTGTATCCCAAAAAAATTCCAACAATCTGTACAAAAGTTTTTTAATACATTCTTTTTTATTGTTAGATTTCAAAGAAGTGGAAGTATCAAGAAATCCAATAGAATACTGGTCACTGTATTACAAACCTTTGGGGAGAGCTGGAGTTGGGTATGGGTTGGGGTTTGGCTGGCCGGTGGGTTGAGGAGTAGGAGCGTTGGTAAATCCTGGCAAGGGAGCTTTGGTTGTTGGGGCATTAGTGAATTCACTGACTGATGGATTGAAGGTACATTCAGGTTTCTGACAACAAGGGTTGGCTGGATCTTTGGTGAGGTAGCATTCACGGGGTAATTGGCCATATCTTGGGCATCTGTTAACATATATATAAATACATGAATATACATGTACAACAATAAAAGCTAATTTATAAAATTTTAATTATTTGTACAAATACAACGTAGTATTTACAGAATTTTCTACATGAACAAAATCCAACAGATTTCACTCATAAATGCAAAATCAAATTGTAACTCTAGGGCCTATATCAAGATTTAATGATCTTTTTTTTCAATTCAACATTTCATTCTTAACTTTAGAATGTAAAATTTTGCAATTCTCACTTTTCTGTGCAGTCATAATGTCCTGTCATTCCATCTGTGCAAACACAAGTGTAATCACAACCATCATCCCATCGGGATCCAGTGGCATACTGTAGACCTTTGTATACACAGTAGTCTACAAAAAATTCATGTAAAAAAATAATCTATTCAGGTGTCATGTTAGACGCTTGGAGAAAAACACAAATTTCCACAAAGAATTCACTGTAAGAAGTGTCTTCTCATGATTCTAAATTTTAAAAATTTTACAGTACAAAGCAACTTACTGAGGGGTTTAGGTGCTACCGTTGTCTGTCCAGGGGCTTGTGGCATGGGAGTGGGGGTATTGGCATTTCCTGAGATGACACCAGGGGGAGCTAGAGTGGGGATCATGCCGGGGGAAATGGTTCCTGAGATGTTGGTCAGCAGGGATGGGATGTCACACTTAGGTTCCTGACAGCAGGAGTCTGTGGGGGAGGTCACCATTCGGCACTCCTTGGGCAGAGCCTGGGTGTACTTTGGACATCTAAATATGATGGTAATTCAAATCAGTACTACACTCTTACATATTAATTATAATGTATAAACGGCTAATCTTTAGTGTCAATATCTTAAAACATATCTATATAATGTGCATGCTTATTTTTACATGTATGTCATTTTATCCAAACATAATCACAAACACATTCCCCTTGAAATTCATTATTTTTTCAATTTATTTTACCTATCATTACAAGTGTAGAGTCCCTCAGAAGCCTGGTCACATAGACATTTCTTGTCACATCCATCTTCCCAGGATTGTCCCTGGTAATATTTCACTCCTTTGTACAAACAGTAATCTGAAAACAACCAAAAGGATTTTTGTTACAATCCCAATATCAATTAGCAATTGTCTAAGTACAAATGGGAAAACTATCTAATTCATGACCATCATTCACCTAATACTATGTTAATGCATATATATGTACATAAATCATTCTTAAAAAAAAAAAGGAAAAATTGATCCTAAACATGCATCATACACCGGAGTTCAGACCTACTTTTCTTTTCATCATTGATGAGGCAACAAGATAATTTTTTGCAACAAATACACATAAATTTCAAGCAGTGAGAAATAAACATGTAACCTACTCAGAACAGGCACGCCCATGCCTGGTGTTGGATTGGGATTGAGGGGGTTAGGAGAGGGGGTGGGCTGTCCTGGCATTGGAGGAGCCAGGGTATTCTGTCCAGAGATGGTTCCCGTGGTTCCACTAAATCCACAGTCTGGCACCTTACAGCATGGGTTTCTGAAGTCCTGGATCAGCTTACACTGGGCTGGTAAGCTGCTGTATCGTGGGCACCTAACAAATTATCAAAGCATGTTAACTTTGAGGGTAATGCGCTGGCAGCATTGTTGTTATGTCGTAACATTTTTGATAATACTTAAATTTATCCCAAAAAGATGATGCTTAATTGTCTTAAGTTAGTAACATTTACAATATAACATATAAATCCTATGTGGTTTAAATAAACACATTTAAGTACATATATATGACATGTTAGCTTTAGATGCACATAGCCTTTGGATACAAGTTAAGGTACTAACATATCAGAGCAGACATATCTTCCTGTGTTCTGGTCTTTACATTCACAGCGGTAATCACAGCCATCGTCCCAGGTCTGTCCCTGTTGGTATTGCTTTCCTTTGTATGCACAGAATCCTGGGGGGAAATCAGAAACAGTGCTTATACCCTCAACAGAACATTAGAGAAATCTCATATTATTCATATTATTTACTCTCAGTTTTCTTAGTCTCGTAATTATATCACTGCATACTCTGATTTACACAAAATTATGAAAATCATCATTATTACATAACAGAATCTGATTCATAAGAACTTTAAGAAATGTTAATTTTTACAACATATAAAATATCCATATCAAATTTACCGATGTTGACGCCTGTTCCGGTTCCCTGGTAGGTTCCTGGAGCCAGGGTGGAGACCACCTGTCCCTGACCGGGTACGGTGTTGGTGACCGGTGAGAAGTTACACTGGGGCATCTGACAGCAGGTGGGGTCATTCTGGTCAGGAACCATTGTACACACATCAGGAACATTCTGATAAACTGGACATCTGGAATGCAAGTACAGAAGTGCATTTCAATAATGGCAACTTTTGGATTTCTAACAAAAATCAGTCACATTAACTTCAAAAATCCTTTTTTTTCTAAACTAATATTCTGACCAACATTTATCACTCAAAAGTCTATGGGTACATTAAGTTACTTCAATGCAAATTGTTATCAGTAAATTCTCCCATGAAGTTACTTTGTACTTTTTCAGTTAGAATTAAATAACTTCTCGGTGACATAATAATTGACATACCTGTTGACACATCTGTAGATTCCACCATAGGCATCATCACAGGTACACTTGTAGTTACAACCATCGTACCACGTTTGTCCTTGGCTGTACTGCTTCCCGTTGTAAATACAAACATCTGTTATGATACAAAATGAAAAATAATTATTATCAAGTTACAATGACAAACACACAATGTGTTCCCTATTTTAAATCTATTATGCATATCAAAGTAACAAAATTTATTATATTTTTGCATATTTGTTCAGTCTTTACATAGGAATCACTGATGACAACAAAATTTTCGTAGACTATAATTTTTCTTTTCTTGATTTCAACAAAATATGCCAGATTTTCATACACAAATTGAATTTAACACTATCTAAACTTAACCAAATTCAATGATAAACGACAGCAGGGTGTGTAAACACTGAACATAATTCAATAAGAAACACTTGCGTGGTTTGGGTGTTGTTGGTCGTGGGGTGGTGGTGGGGCGTTGGGTGACCGTGACTATGGGGGAGTAGGAGCCGCTGTGGACACCAGTGACAGGGTTAAAGTCACACACGGGCTTCTGGCAGCAGGCATCGTCGGGGTCCTGGATCAAGTAACACTGCTTGGGCAGGTTGGAGTAGATACGACACCTGAAGGGAATATATTAACACTGTACAAGATTCTAATAATAAAATTAAGTATCCATACCAGTTCATTGTATTTTATATAAATATTGAATTAAAATCTATAAGAATTTCAAAGCTCCATGAAAAACAACTTTAATTTTGAAGAATATGCAGCTGAATTGTTGACATAAATGTTCAAGAATTAAATTACTGAATTTTTACCAAACTATGGTTGTATATTATTCATAAGTTAAGCTAGGCCACATTTTAACACAATTACTAAAATAATTTTGTTCAGAGAATGATTTTGCAAGTATATCCTATAAATTTCAGTAAAGATCTTGAAAATATTCCTGCCTTTGAGTGCACTTCCATTTTCCTGTGGTGGCATCCTCACAGGTACAGATGTAATCGCAGCCTTCATTCCACTGCTCTCCTTGAAGATGTCTCTGTCCATTTCTCAGACAATATCCTGACAAAAAAATATAAAACCTTAGGCATAAATATTGACCAAGTGAAGATTTATATAACAGATCTGTTTACCCATTTCGTTGTCTCTCAGTATTTTTGATTAGATTTGTCCGTGAGATTTAGCATTTGTCAGTAAGATTTCACTTTCCATTAATTTTACATGTATTAATAGAGAACAGCTGCTTCCCTATTACAAAAAACATGGTTAAACAACATGGTCTTTGTTATTTTAGAATACCACAGCGCTTTGGCAAGCCGACATCAAAAATGTGATTGAAATCTTTCTCTTTTTAGGTATTTAAAAGCAAGAAACTAAAACGAATCATAGCGAAAATTAACAAAAATAACTGCTAAATTCCAAAGGAACGTTTTTCCGATTTCCGTATTTTCATAATAGCAAAACGTGAGACGTATTTTAGACTATATACGGCGAAATCGTAAGAGTAAACAGGTCTGATATAAATAAGTTTTTATTTGTTTCCTTGCAAACTATGAGTAAACAATTTTTTTGCTAAAACAGGATTGTTGTAAAAATCCAGTTCTTTGCAATACAGACATTAGCTTCTCTATGACCATGATTGCATGTATCAGTCTTTTGCATGTTTCTAAAAGCATCTAGGATAATTTTATGATCCACCCACCTACTCCAGTATTGGAGGCTGATGGGGCAGGCGTGGTGGGACCGGTGTTATAGATGACGGTGTAGGGGATGGGGCTGTAGTTCTGGTACAGGTCAATCACACTGGGGGGCTGGACCACTCCGTATCCAATGTTACTCTGACCAAAGGTGGGAACAATGGGAGTACTGGGATCTGGACAGCTGGGTTTCTTACAGCAGGCATCATTGGGGTCAGTGACAAAGGTGCACTCAGAAGGCAGGTTAATGTAGGTTGGACATCTGGTGAATAATTAACCAATCATTAGCTCACTTGATATGCATTTATAATTGGAAAAACTGTCCCTATGCTTTCTATAAAGATTCACATGGCATTTTTTCTTTTCCATTTGAGTGAACCAATTTAAAAAGACATATGTCAAGGTTCAATATTGTAAAATGTTTCAACAGAATAATAGACTCGGAATCATTAAGTTTCAAAATATTAAAAATCTGATACCACTTTCAAGTACAGAATGTACACATAGAAATCAATAGATAATGTAATCAGCTACCTTTCATTGCATTTGTAGAGTCCTTTACTTGCATCCTGGCATTCACAGGTGTATTTACATTCATCATGCCACAGTTGGTCTTGAATGTACTTTACACCTTTGTACAAACATCCCTCTAAAAACAAATGTGAATTAATTAGCTCAATCACTAAAAAACATTAATCAACATGCAGGATCTTCCATTAAAAATCCCAGGGTTTCAGTTTTCAGATTGTCAAACATTTATACTTTCTTATTTCTTCTTTGTGTTGAACCACAATGTAATTCATAAAATTCATGAAAAGATTAAAGTATATATTTTGTTATTGGTAGCATTAAGAAGAGTTTTTATTATTTTTTTTTATTACTCATAAACCAAATAATTCAGCTATGATTAAAATTATTTTCATCTAAACCTGTAAGAGTTATCATGATTATTGTTTAGCAGTTTTGACAATATACATACTGAGGGATGGGGCCATGAATCCAGTTCCTCCTGTTCCTGGGAGGGGCTGGCCACCACTGGGGAGGGTAGGGACAGCTTGTGGGACCGGTGGGTGGAGCACATTGATCAGGCCACCACTGCCAATGGTTCCCAGGTTGTTGGTGGAAGTCAGTAAAACTCCATTTTCACATTCAACAGTTGGGCAACATTTTCCAGCTTTCTTCACTTCATAGCAACCCTTTGGCAAGTTGTTGTATTTAGGGCATCTATAAAAATATATTATTGCAACATAAAGGTAAAAAGCAAAATCTTGATATTCATGATAGTTTCCCACATTTGACATGTTCAAAATTTTATTCTTTGTATAAAAAATAAAAACTCAAAAAGGTGTCAAATCATTTATAAAGTTGTAAGCAATCACATATTTTAAAAAAACCTTACAAATGTAAAGTTATTCCCTACAATATAAGCCATGATTACACAGCTACATTTAGTGAACTTTTACGTACGTGTTAGTACATCTGTAATATCCATAAATAGCATTTTCACAGATACACTCAGTGTCACAGCTGACCTTCCACCCTTGACCTTGACTGTAGGCCTGACCTTGGTACATGCAGCGATCTGAATATCAATGATAACAGATTAAATCAATTCACATCTCATGATACATTTGTTCAGGTCAAAATGAACAACTTACAGAATTTTCAATTATTTCACAGTGCACAAAATTAAATTTATCTAATCCATGTACATTTTTTTTCAAAGTACACATTATAATACCAGTATGAATTATCAAGGACACTTGAAAATTCACCAAATCTCACCTGCAGGGGCAGGAGTTGGTTTGACATCTGAAAAAGCAGAATAAAATGATTTTATTTAAATGAACAATTATTCATTTATATATTAAATGCTACTGACAATTTAATGGAAAAATAGCAACTTGTAGGGAGAGCAATTAACAGGACAATTAAATTTTTCCAAACTTCCAAACGCTTATCATTATTGTTTATTACAATTTGCCTTGCAAAAGACTTAGTACCGCAGTTATTCAATATTGCAAAAGGGCTCATAAGGACAGCTTATTTTAATTTACAAATAGGGCCTACATATGAAATCATTCAATCTAATGGAAACCCGTTTCAAGCTTTTCGACACAACATAGGGGTACACGTACTAGCCTATCAGGGTTTGAAATTAACAGTCGCCCACTCTTTGACCAATAATTAAATTATGTTCAAGTAGCTGGCGATTAGAAAATTTACGTTGATAAATATTTGTTTTTTAATTTTGTCCGGTTCCTTTTTTTTCTCTTGAAATTTTCGTAATCAGCAAAGTGCTTTATATTTACCAGTGAGAAGTACTTAAACACAAAGCGTCTGAGTGATTGTGACGACGAATGTGACATTGACGCGTCAATGAGCCCGACAAACCAAAACGTATCTTGGTTGTGTCTGTGAAGTAATCTGCCATGTACTTGAATATATGATGTTTAATAACCATTTCAATCTTTTTAAACAAAAGAGGACAATTTGAAATTAAGATAAGTCACGCACAATGTTTCTACGGATAGAAAAGAAACACGATCGAGTCATATGATAAAAAAAAAAATAACGAAAAATGGGGTTGTATATTTATTCAAGAGAAGGTGTGATAATTTGTGGGCGAATAAATTTTGATGTGGGCCCCAGAATTGCAAGGTTTAGTAGCCCACATGGCGATCAAAGATTACAAGTTAGTTTAAAACCCTGCCTATAGATACTTCTGATATTGATTTTTCTTTTCAAACGGGTAGCCTATCAACCTATATTTCTGATACAAGATTTCATCGTTAACATTGAATCAGGTATCAACCTTACCACACAAGTTGCAGTATTTTCTGCAGTTGACAGAGGCCCAAGAACCGAATCCACTACACACATCCTTGCCGTATCTTTCACAGTTAGAGAGCTGATTCACACATGGTGGAGGTGTAGTTGGTGTTTTACCTGCATTTAAAAAAGAGGTATAATCACATTTATACAAAAAACTAAAACTAGAACTGAACAACCAGAGGCGATAAAAACCATTTTTATCATGTCTCTGAAAAGTGAAATAACAAAACCTCTCCGACTAAATCTTAATGAAACGATATTAATTCATTGATAAAATGATCAACATATATATCAACACAAATTTTCTTGCTATGATTTCACTCAAAACTTCAAACAATATCGCTTCTCAAGTTCTGCTTCATCAAAAAGTCCTAACGTGCAAATGTTTACATTCTTGACAAATTTCCCGCGTCTACGACATAATTTTAAAATTGGTTAGTGCGACTCCGCTTTTTCCGGGTTTTCTAGTGACGTAATATTACCTGTAATTGAGAAACTCGACCCGTGATTTTTATCTGTTTTAGCATTTTCCTTAAAGAATAGTCCTTGAAACATGCCAAAAATTGCTGCACGACAACTTTTTGATAAAATGTTGATATAATCATGTTAAATTCCCGCCAAAATTAAAAAAAAAATCACGTGGCTACACACCAACTCCGACACCGCTGATGGAACCAGTTCCTGTGAATGATCCAGTCTGAGTGTTGAATTCACACACTGGTTGAGCACAGCACTCTCCGGCTTTCTTTACCATATGGCAATATGGTGGAAGGGACTGATATCGGGGACAACTATAGAGACAAAAATTATTTGGGATTTAGTTTCTTATGGAAGATTTTGTCTTTCTTGTTACAACTGAATTTTAAAAGGCGTGGATTGCATGAAACTCCTGGAACTAGGTAATTACACATAATTTCATCAGGTAATTAAGGGAAACATGTGCTAAATGATATCACCTGATAACTTCGCATAAATTTCATCTGAAGTATATATTCTGAGAAAATCATACATATTTTTCAGTTTCGGGCAATTTTGCTATTTAGTTTATTTTATGTCGAATCTGCAAAGAATGCCTTTACGAACCGAGATTGACATTTGTAGAGTCCTGTATTTCCATTGGTGCAAGTACACTGGTAGTCACATCCGTCAGTCCATGACTGACTTTCGAAATACTGTTTTCCTTTGTACACGCACACACCTTGAAAAACAAAACAAAAATATCAACAGATTTTACCTCCTGAAACAAACTCCTGAGATAAGCTAGAGTTGTCTGCTTTCTGCAGGAATTACTTCCACATTTGGCCAACCATTGAAAAGATATAAATTATAAAATTGGTAAACATGCGGTTTGCAGTGAAAATCTGTAAGAGACATACCGACTCCAGTTGCTGTCTGGGCAGGGTTAGTCTGCTCAAAGGTCTGTAAGTTCTGGTTGAAGTTACAGACGGGTTTCTGGCAACATTCCTGGGGGTCACGGACGAGGGTACACTCCGCGGGCATGTTGTAGTACAGGGGGCACCTGTAAGCAAGGTTTCCGAAGTTAAAAAGTTTATTTGCTGCTTTTAGAAGTTTCGACACATTGTTTGTGTGTTTGTTTGTTTTTGTTCTGAATGTTGCATAGAAAAACGTTTATGTTGTGTGGAATATAGCAATATAAAACCGAAATTATCCCCGTCATTGAAAGAACTTCAAGTTACGCGATCAGGAGGATGGTGTTGAAATCCGCTTTGTATGTCGATCTGCAAAGGCTATTAACCATAGATAATAACAAAACTCCTTTGTAAAATTGTATATGTACCCTATAGCAGAGGCTAATTAAAGTACCTGTTGTAACACTTGTATCGGCCACTGGCGCCATCTTCACAGATACATTCATAGTCGCATCCATCTGTCCACTTCTCGCCAGGATTGTAAGATTTTCCCTTGTAGTTACATTGTCCATCTGTCAAGTGTTACGTATGAATTATATTTAAAGAAACATGCAAAAGCGAAGTCGTTTTGAATTAGAACTTGATTCGAATATAGTATGAAGTATACACTCACAAAACCCTACAGCACTGACGCTAGGGCCACAGAAGCCACAGAATTTTCGGCAGTTATCCTTTGCCCATCCTTGGTACAGAGGGTTGTTACAAACGGAATCTCCATAGTTAGGACAGTTGGAGAGGTTGTCAACACAGGGGGGTGGGGCAGTTGTGTAAAGAGCTGTAAACAAAGACACGGGTCCATTTTGTCATTTTTGTTGTAATAGAAGTGAAAAGTTACAAATCTTATATGCAGAGGAAATGTTTCTGGAGCATCGTAAAAAAATTCAACTGCATAGAAATACAAATATTTCAGAAATTAAATGTGAAAAAAATAAGGAATATATATGTTGCCTCCCTATCAGGGATATTTTTGAGAAGCAATTGCAATAGAAACGTACCTGTACAGAATCCACAATATCTCTGGCAGTTGTCATGAGCCCAAGGAGCGTAGTCTATGCAAACTTTCTGTCCGTAACGTTTACAGTCAGCGCGAGAGTCTTGGCAAGGATCGGGTGGAAGAGTGGCTCCTATAGGATACAAATTATACATGTAACAACAGGGATAGGAAAATACAATGCAGTAACCTTGTTTATAAATAGATGTGAAGAAACAGAGAGATGAAACTAACCAGAGTTTGTGTTGGTGGCTGGGGGAGCTGTTGTTCTCACTGCAATTGAAAGAAGACACAGGTTTAATATGCAGATTTTCCGAATATTCGATGCAGCCTAGAAGACGAACACAATTGTTTAGTAATTTAGTTTGTTAAATGTTAAAAATATAACCTTGACAAGCCTTCTGGATGATTTGGGTAGCAATGGAGTTGAGTTGATCGTAGCTGTTAACTGTAAATGTGTTGGCACTGTCGGGATCGTCGGCGATGCTATGAAGTTCGCTGATGTCAACACCATTGCCGACACCAACGGCAATCATGGAAATGTGATTGAGTCGGGCTTGATCGGCAGCTGTTGCAGTAGCCGCGGAGCTGGAGGATTTACCATCAGTAATGACAACAGCGATTCTAGGAACGTTTGAACGCGCTCCGCTTGTCGTGGAGAACATCTGCTGAGACATGTAATCGATGGCGCTTCCAGTGTTGGTACCACCGCTCATGTAGTTGATGTTGTCGATTGCAGTACTGAGTCCAGCGCTTGTTGTGTGCATATTGAGTGGAAACTCAATTGACGGATAGTTGCTGAACTGCTCGACACCAACATGGACTTTGTCGGCACCAATATCAAGTTGACTTGTGATACCTTTTAGGAAGGATTTTAGTTTGTCGAAATTGTTTGGTCCAATACTTCCACTACCATCGACGAGGAAAACTAGATCAGCTCGTTGTAGACATGTTTGTTTCTGAGACGACACAGCTGGGGCCTCTGAAATTTTGAGAATATGTGTTTTATAAAATTTAATGGTGTTAATAAAACTGCAGAGAATATTGGTAACTCAATAAATATTTTATGTGGCAATCACATACCACTCATTGTTCGGTACGCAAGTGGGTATGAAAGATCATTAATAGACGAGTAGCTATCTGCCACTAAAGAATAACGACCGTAGGGGGAGCTTGCTGCTGTTGCGAATTGTTGTAAGTGTCCACCAGAGCCAATTCCTACTGTGTACAATTTAATTCCATCCTGTTTTGCCTGGTTGGCAGTTTGCTGAAATGCTTGTGTGTTGTCCGGTAATCCGTTGGAAACAAGTACTCCAATATGCGGCACGTTGTTTCGCCCACCATGTAAAGTAGAGAAACTATTTGCCATCATGTACTTAAGACCTTCGGTTGTTTGTCTAGCCGAACCCGGTCTGTACTGGATATTGTCAATTGCGTTGAATAACGCTGCCTTGTTCGAGTACTGGTTGAGGTAGAAGGAGTTGTAGGCGCCATCACTGAAGGTGACTAAGCTTACACGTGTGCACTGAGGAGCTATGTAATAGTTATTTATGGTTGATTTGATAAAGTCTAATTGTGTTCTGAAGTAATCAGCTCCTACATATGATGACGAATCAACCAGAAAAGTGACGTCCTCCGGGATACATTCTGCAATATGCGATGATTCAGTTTTTAGTCTCTCCAGTGATACCCATAACATGGTCCTTGCCCAGCAAAGCACTTGAAGCCATAGAGCCGTTGAAAAAGAAGCACAATTTCCCCCCTATGTTTTGACGCTTTAAGCAGTCCATTACATTTTGTTGGGTAAGAAGGATTTTCCTTGCAGAATTTAAGTGAAGCATTGATACGGTAAAAAAAATTTAAGGGAGTTAAAGCATTTGTAAGCTATGTAAGCTTAATTTCGCAGAACAGCAAGTCTTAACGTTTAAATTAAAACTTGAAGTGATGTCACATGGTAAAAAACCCGATTGGTTCGATGTTCAGAAGCAAATTTTATGTGCAGTAAGCATAAGTGCAAGAAGCATTACATAGCGTCCATTGTAGATAGTTTAACGCCATTTTAATGTCCTTTACAGGGAACTCTATATAACTATTTTGCAATGAGGCACCAAAGCTTGGTTATAAAACTTTAATGAAAAAGCGTCAAAGTTGCACAATGATTTGCAATTGCCATTGCTTTAACGATTTCCTAACCCTCTTGTCTTGCAAAGCTTATATTTTGTTGCCATCATTTGTTTCAAAAGCACAAAGCTGTATATTTTCATCAACATTTTAAAGACATGAATGTAATTTTATATTCAGAAAGGTACTGAACAATTTATCCCTTATTATGAAAATTAAGATTACTTACGTTGGGAAGCTAGTTGCTTCCGTACTGAAAAAAATAAGAAAAAAATTATCAATACGAGTGTTTGTGGGGTGGGTGGGGTGGGATGGGGATTGGGGGTTCACAAAAGTAAACAAAATTAAAAAAGAAACAATTTGAGACTAGATCTTAGCCTGTAAACTTAATGAACTAGGCCAATCCTGGTTTCACAGTCGCCACATGATTTTTTTTATCTATTATGCATGGGTGTCATTGGTCGCCTCATTATCAAAGTCACTGTGTGAGTTCAGCATGTGCTTTGATAATGTTGTATAATTATAAATCAAATACATATGGATTTGCTGTCTAGAAGAATATGAATACATAAATGACTAAGATGTATGAATTCAAAGGTTTATTCTTTTAGGAAGACCAACATGATATAATCTGTACTTTTGCTATTTTTGTTATATGTTAAAAGTAGGAAAATATGGTTTAGATTCGTAAAAAGAAAGAAATTTAAACCTTGAGATTTGAATGTTGGTAAACAAAGATTTCATAAATATTCATTAATTTAAGACCTCACGTGACACCGTTCAATTCCAAATATAATGATGAAATTGGCTTGTCGTCCTGAATGAATGGATAGTCCTTTTGGTACTGTAGATCACTAAATATTCACGACACCTTATTTTCGCGAGATTGTCATTGACTCTTTGTAAGCGAGACATAATTTTCACGAATTGTGGTTATACCTCTGCATAATCGCTTTTATACAAATTTAATTTTCAAAGCCTGCTTTTAAAAAGTGATTTACATAACAACCTTGCATACAAAACAAAGCCTGCTTTTTCATAACAACTTTACCTCTAAACAATGGCATTTGTTTTATATTTGTAATTTTTACCTATATTCTCAACATTTTTGCATAGAACATATTCAAATAGTAAATACTTCAGAATAATTTCATTTATTTTAATGTGCATGTCCAGTATACTAAATGCAATGTACTAAATTAGAAGCCAAACGGGTGATCGAGAGAAACATACTTTAAGATGAAGAAAAGAACTGTTTTTCATATTCATAGTCAAAAACTTTGATGGTTATGAAACAAGTTTAAAAAAATTATAAAAGTATAGCTGACTTATGGTTGACAAAATAATCATGATGTGGCCATCAGAATAAGGTCAAAGATAAGTTTATGTAGTCTGAGATATGTCCAGACGTTATATAATACAAACACGGATTAGACCACAGACCAAATCAAAAGAATGCTAATGAAATCTGAGATAATACCATACTTAAAATAAATACATATTTATAGTTAAAATTAATCTTATTTAAAGCTGGTATGGTTAATATAATGGTTTAAGAATGAAAAGTTATGAGAATTAATGGATGTACATCGATATATTTGAGATGTATTCAAGATGTATTAGCAAATATGTAAGAAGTTCATGGTTATATGCAGGTTAATAAAAAATACAGATAAAGAAAATAAAAAAAAATTGAAATAATTATGTCTGATGAATTAAAAAATTGAAATAAAATTTCAATTCAAATTCAAATTGATAGAAATAAGTATTTATTATTTAATAAAATCTGTTTTAATTAAAAGGTCACCTAAGGCAAAAAAGGGAATGGCCTGTAAACATTTACCTTTGGCTGCATGCAGCACTACGAAAAATGCCAGAAGAACACCGAGGGACCGGTACATCCTTAAGGCAAGTCGAAACGAAAAGTTGAGGTGTCCTTGGATATGGAACTTTTATAGTCGGCCCCGTCAGATGGCGCATCGCGTCGTAGGATTGGATCTGCGTTGACCTTAAACCTAATGTAGGCCTTATCTTGCAGTACTGTGTATCGAGTATATTGAATTTTTACAATTACAGTCGCAGAATAGGGCTTATTTAAGTTGATTAAACGCATGTATTTTGGATGGTGTTAAAAATGGTGGGGGTGTACAGGGAGCGGTGATGTTGGTATTGTTCTTATCATAGTTTTAATTCTAGAGGCGCAGTACAAGAAGGCGAAGTTACAAGGCTGCATTGATTCGGATGTGTTTCTACGATCATCAGCACAGTCTCTTGTCGCATTTAATTTTTATTGCTTTCAAATCGTAAGAGGAGTTTTAAGAAGATGATAGCTAGACAGACGGACGTATAGACGGGCAATGATAGCAACAATAAATTGAAACTTCCCTTTAGAGTTTCAGTACCTAGTATCTTAATGAACAAATTAACATACATATGTAAGCACGCATCGAATTCGGTGGCTGTGTCATGACCAAGAAGGATTCCTTGTGATTATGTTGTCCTCATTGAAGTATTTTTTATTTTGAATATCATTTTTTAAATTAAAGTGTAGCGTTTGATTAGTGAAATTATTTTGTGTTGAGAACAATCATTGAATGAGCAATATCAAAAACCCCAGAGAGGTCCATAAGAATTCCAATCGATTGTTGGAAGACCTGGTCTCCAAAAACCACATAGATATTGTCAATCAGAAACTCAAACATCTTTTTGATGTCGACTTCAGAGTACCTGTGTGTATAATCAGAATGCTTTTTAACAAAATAATTTTGCAAATGACCAATGACAAGGTAAGTAAATTTTCGAGTTCCATTTTTATTGAAATAGCAGCGGTCAGTGATATCAAAAAGCCTGGACTTTAATTCATCGTCGGGAATGGTTGTATATAAATTTGAAAAGTCGTAAGTTTTCAAGCTGTTGATTTTGGTAAAATCTTCGGTGATTTCATAATGTCCAAAAGTTCCTTGGAATTTTAAAGTATCAACATCTGATTTACACCACTTCTTGAATATATTGTTGCACAGTACTCTTCAAGTTACACCTTCACTACTGTTAAAATCTGAGTGAGGAGTAAAGAAAGAGGCTTGGTTGAACATTTACTGGAACCCGCTAGGTATCTTTGTTTGTAAGGATTCTGAATCATATATATATATATATATATATATATATATATATATATATATATATATATATATATATATATATATATATATATATATATATAATAATGTAGGAGATATAGGAAATAGGAGATGAATTTCATTATTTATTTAAATGCACTGACCTATACATTAAGAATTCTAGATTAAATCTATTGCCCAAGTATTATTATATAAACCCTAATGTTTTTAAGTTTGACCAACTATTTAATTTGAACAGCAGGGAAAAATTAATTAAGTTATGTAAATTTATTGGAACTATAATGGAGAGAGTCGGCTCTCTTGGTCTGTGACATTGTCATTTTTTTCATTTTTTCTTTGTCTCACGCATGCTTAATTAATTGTAAATATTTTATGTAATATCCTCTCTATACTGTCTTGTACAGTTTATGAGAATAAAGTCTTGTCTTGTCTTGTAAAACTGTGTCCTTACAACAATACAAGCTGACTGTAAGTACTGGGCACTATTTTACCACTCATTAATGATCAAATAAATAAATTACTTTAATAGATACACTCTTCACAAATAAAAGGTAATCGAAGAGGACTGTCTTTTAATTTTGTTAAACTTGATTCAATTTCTAATAAAACTTGCCAGGTTTTTCTCTCTTTTAAATGCTTGTACACTTAAAAAAACGAATATTCGAATCATGCATTTATATTCGAATATCACCTCATCGAATGAATATTCGAATATATATATATATATATATATATATATATATATATATATATATATATATATATATATATATATATATATATATATGGTAGTTCTTTGGGATACTAAAAATATTCAAAACTGACATGATTTTGAAGAATTTCTTCCTTAGAAAGGGAACTATGAGTAAAGTACGTAGGATTACCACTTGTAGAATTAAAACTAATTAAGGTCTTCTAAAATACAATTTATATAATGAGCCTTACAAAGAAAGACATTGTTGCTACCTGCTTTGTCAGCAGAAACCAGTACGTATACTGATCATGTAATCTATCTAATTCTTTTTTCACTTCTGAATTATTGAATACAGAATTGTAGATGGTTTTCATATCCCCCCCTTCCGTCATTTAATATGCGATTTTAACACAGATCTGATAGATTTAATCCATTCCGACAAAGTGTCAATTAACGTCTTTTTCATACCTGGCCCAGCTCCTGGCGCAATCGCTCCCTATATTTAGGACCTTTTAAAATAAGTGATATAAGGTCCTCATTATCAACTATATTTACGTCAGTGTAATAACCTGTTCAGCAGGACTATAGTTAATAGTATAGGGTAAAGAAGAACATGAACACGATGGAGGATTATGTTTAAGATACTCGATATCCAGGCCATGTAAAGTTTTTTTTTTTGTAATTAAAAAGTTTGGAAGCAATGGCCGATGCATATGTATATTTGTAGGAAATACAAGGTGTAGTCTTTAACTTGAAATATGGTGGAATACAAGACTGGGCCCTTTTGTAATTGAGAATATTACTTATAGTAACCGGGTCAATTCCTTTATTGGCACATTGATGTTTAAGAAAAAGACGATTGTTTTAGCCCCATTGTCTAGAGTAAAACGTAAACAAATAAATAAAAATAAATAAAACCCTCGTTCGGTATTTTTAAAAAAAAAAATCTAAAAGTTTTTAAATTGGAGTTTTTAAGATTGCACATTTGAATAGTACCACTTCTAGAATATGCTGTTATAGAGAACATCTGAAGTTTCCCCTTTCTGCAATTCATATTTTTGAGAGGGCTTTGGTAGAACAAACACAACTGCACATGCTAGGCCCGGCAATGTATCTTTGTAAGGATTCTTATAAAATTTAGGAATTCATTGTATGTCGGTAGGTCGGACAAACCTTTGACTGGAATGGTAATTGGAGTGCATCATGTAAAATGAATTTCTAGATGTAGAATTAGAACCTATTTCTTAAATAAATACAGTTACAATAATGAGCCTATCAAATTTTGATATTATTACAAGCCTTGTTTGCTTTAACATAGTACATGTATTCATATCGTCTGTCTATAATTCTTTTATCAATTCCAATTTAATGAAAACAAAGGATAGATGGTTTGTATATATTCATGTAATCTAATTCTAACTGTCTTTGATATATTTCTAAAACACTTATTCCATTCTGACAAAGTACAGGTGTATTCAGGTCTTCTTCATACCGTTATTTTATCCAAAGTGTAGGATGATTTTCGAATTATTCAATAGAAATGAAATTCTTACACCAACTGAGAGATTGGGACTCCCTGTATTTATGACTTTAAAAAAAAAAAATTGCTGAAAGGTAGCCATGCAATCTCAGCCAGGACGTGTGAGACAGACTGTAGTTAAAAGAAAAAAAACGCATAGGAAGATTTTGTTATGTTAATGTTTGATTATAGTTGAAAAAAGTATGACTGCAACAGTTTGGGAATATTTGTTGCAAATGCATGGCGTAGATCAATGTGAAATGCAAGACTGAACTCTGTTAAGACTACACCATGTATTTCACAAACATATTCATTTACATAAACTTTTGCTTCCAAATTTTTGAACATCAAGAAAACTACAGAGCCTAGATATCGAAAATCTAAAACATAATTCGCTTTCCTATTTATACATGATTCGCTTTCCTATTTATGTTCTTCTTCACCCTACAACTATAGTCTTGCTAGACACTTTATTACTGCTGACATAAACATAGTTAATAATGAGGACCTTAAATCATTGTAATTTTAAAAGGGTCAAAATTTAGGGAACCCTGATCTTTTAATTGGCGCCATCATTTAAAAATATAATGGGCTCTGTAGAAGACAACGCCAGACGATGGGCAAAACATGAAAAAGAACACCTTGATACGTTATCAAAATGGATTGAATGTATCAGATGTACGTTAAAATCTAGCATTAAGTGATTGAGGGGCAAAATGAAAACCAACTAGTGATAATCCAACTTATATCTATAGCTCCTTTTCAAGAGAGGAAATTCGTCAAAACCATGCAAGTTTTGATTGACCATATCTCTGTTGGATTCCTAAACTTCATAAAAATTCTTGCAAACAAAGATAAATAGCTGAATCGAGTAATTGTTCTACCAAGCCTCTTTACTCCTCATTAAAATATTAACAGTAGTGAGAAACTTGAGGAATACTGTGCAACCATATATTTGAGAAGTGGTGTAAATCAGAGTTGGATACTTAAAAATTCCAAGAAACTTTTGAAAAAAAATTGAAATCGCAAAATTTTGCCAAAATCATCAGCATTAAATCTTACGATTTTTCAACACTATATAAAACATCAAATCGTACGTGAAAAGAAAAAAAACACTTGCTGTGGCCTTCAACTCGACCTTAACATATATCGACGCCGTATTGTCAATTAACAATTGTTATTTTCATTCTTATGTCGATACGATATATCCCAGTAAGTTGAAAAAAAAATACCACAGAGTCTGACACATCTGTGTTAGATTTAGATATTTTAATTGAAAAAGACGTTAATGGTAATCTAACATCATAGTTTTAATAAATAATTGATGACAAACGTGCATGATGACTTTAACTTTTCAAACGTCAACTTCCTTTACTTATGCAACATTATACCTCATCACCTGAATTGGGAGTTTACATATCTCAGCATGCTCTAAGTATGAAAAATTTCTAAGAAGAGGTAAGTTATTAACACAGTTTGCTGAAACAATCAGCAGTTCCGTTTCAAGTAATCATTTCGTAAGTTCAGTGGTCAATAACTTGACCTTTTCAATAAATATAATTATCATTAAGTCTGATTATAGTTTTTCATAATAATTGTTAAGTGTATTCTCTGCTCCTATTTGTATTGTTTATTTGACTTTTGAGCTGAAATACTGTTCGTATCACCATATATTTCATTTAATATACTTGCATACAGCTTATAATAAACAATTTAATTTAAAAATGTTTATTATGTACATATATTAAGTCAATAAAGTAGTTGTCCAAAGTCAGAATGCGTATATATTTAAACTGTTTGATGAAAGCACATAATTCTTGAACCACCAATTTGTCTCGTGATAAGTAGTAGTTCATGGTAGCAATAATCTGGAAATGTATTACCAGTACACAAAACCATTGACAAGAAGTTATAAATTTTGCATGCGCATAAAGGTTTTTTTTTTTTTACTAATTGTCGGGAAAAGTAATTCAAAATTAAAAAAAAAAAGAATTACTATAATTAAAAATTCTATAATTAATGTAAAATTAATAAAAACATTCCAAATGTTTTTTTTTTTAAAAAATGCAAAGCCTTATTAAACAATAATTAATTAAGATGAAGTGACTTCAAAACTATACCACAGAAATAATGTGTAAAGTTGTGAAACATAACCAGTAATCAATATTTGAAAATATATATTTAATAAAATAGGAAGATAAAGAACAGTAACCAAACTCAAATGTCCAATAAAACAATATACAAAGTGGGTTCTTTTAACTTTTGTGAGCAAATCACGTGATTCGGCACCAGAACGGTCTAAAACATATTGGATGGAAGTTATTCAATTAGTGCCATGTTTTTACTCATTGAGGAGTAACTAAAAAAAGAATCCTCTGTTAAATGTTCATATTTAATGCAAAATTATTAATAACATTCCAAATGTTTTTTTTTTTTAGAATGCAAAGCCTTATTAAATAATAATTAATTAAGTCATGACTCGGACAAAATAAAGGAAAATCCAGTCTTTTGAATATATATTTAATGAAATCTGAAGAAAAAAAGTAATCAATTTTCAAAAGTCCAAATATACAAAAAAAAAAACCTTCATATATCGTTCTTTCAAAATGTATTTTATCGGACAAATGGAAAATCCATGGAAAATTTAGCTGTAAAGAACATTATATGCATGATCTTTCAAGATTTTTATTTCTTGAAAAATATTTTTTTTTTAATTGCTTAGAGGTTAATCAAAATTTCAAAGCAAAATTATTAAAACATTTTGCCACCTATCGTCATTTTCATTGAAAATCGTTTTTTAATGTGAACTGAAGCGAAAGGTGGCCTTATCGTCAGTTCAGGCAGGACATCATAAGGCATACATTCTAGTTTTATCAATTTTACTCTGATTTTTTTTTTGTTTGGGTTTATTTTCTTTAAATAGTATTTGTTTGGTTCTGTCTCTTGACATTTTGCTGATTGGTGTAGTTTTACATATACACATTGAGACGTATTGGATATACAATTTAATTGTGTACATGGTATTTTTTTTAAAACATAACACTGCTACATGTATTTTAGAAATCATTGGAAATGACGATTGATTTTTAAAATAAAACCTCTGTAAGGAAACATTATAATGAAAGTAATGATATGTATAATTTTAATTTCACAACACATAAACAAGATCGAATATAAAAGATGTAAACGGTATGAACTTTATTCCAACATCAAGTCATCTGAGTGACATGCAAAATGAACTACATGTTCAATGGAATTATTTTAAGGTCAATATGTTCGTGGGCAACAAATACAGGATAAAGAATTAAGTTCATGGAGAACCCACAATATAAGGAAGATTCAAGGATTGTAGTAAATTTAACAATGAACCAATACCTTGACAATATAATAACAATGATAATTTCAGAATACTACCACATCTTTTAAAAACCTAAATGTGGTCGAGATGGACTGATGTAAGTGCTATTCTATTGTAAAGAAATAGTTGCTGTTGTTATACCTATAAAAATTTGTTCCTATGCAAATCTATACGTAAAAAGTTCAACATTTCTAATGTATTGGTGAGCGAACATAAAAAAATCGAAAGACATTTATTGACTGCCTTTTGTCGACCCTCGAACCAAACTGTTTGCCTTCGGCCTAACGGCTTCAGGCAGACAGTTTGGTTCTTGGGTCCGACAAAACCCATTATGCCCTCGAACTCAGTCAATAAATGTAAAATATTGAACACTCAGTACTTAAAACTGGAGATTTGTTTAATTGTTTGTAGATATTTGAAATAAAAAAAACAAACACTGTTTCCTATCTTCACCCATTTCATCTTTTGGGACATTTGCCTTGACAAATGTGTTCATGACAAAATCTTTCATTAACATCAGTGTGGGCGATATATATGCTCTTATACAACATTCCCGTGTTATCTCATTATCAGTTATACGTATACTTGTGTAATGAATTGAGTATAAGCTCTAATCTGTTTCAAGATTCTTCATGTTCCCGTTAAGTTAAAATCAAACGATGGTACATAAATTTGTATATCTTTTAAGCATTTAAATGCATTCTTTGGTTGTTAGTTTGGGAATTAACGTTGCACCTTTTAGCAGATAAATGCATAACCTGCATTTAAAATAAGCGGGTCATGTAATTTTATCTACAATAGCTGCAACGTTAATTTCCACATCATCAAACAAAGAAAGACATTTTATGGTTTATATATAAAAGCCAACTTTGAATAAACCTCATTACATAAAGCACACTACTTCCAGAGGAATCCTTCTAGGGATGAAATCTCAATTTTGAAGGTGATGATATACATGATATAGGTGATGAGATCGAAGAATGACCGTAACAATGCAAATCTTTAGACAGAGCAGAAAGCACGATTCTTCAAAACTTCAGAGGTAAGATCAGATGCCTATATAGAGGAAGCATCCCCCGTCGACCTTTCACATCCGCATTCAGCTTTATATTTGATCAGGTAGTCAGCATATTACCTAGTCAAATTTAGTACAAAAAGAAAATCTAAAAATTGGTATGAAATATGTCTGTCAAAATACGACATATTGATGGGATGTATATTCTCACAAGGTCATTATTATAACGGCTATAGAATTTGCGAAATTATGACTTAAAACGAGGTTTTTCAAATCCTCGTGTCTGTCAGTAGCCTGTCTTGTTTTGAAATTTCAAAGTATTCAGAGAATTCAATCCTCTTGAGTACCCACTAAGTTAAGAGACATAAACGCCACATGCAGGTGATAGAGGAGTATTACTGCACAGTAAGGGAAATTTGACGACAGAAAAAAAACGTAAGCCATGTAGTTTTTTTAAAAACACGTTTACAATGTAGTCTGTAGTAAACTTATCATCTTTTGTCAGTAAAATATTCAAATATGAAACAGATGTAGCAGACACTGCGCTGTTTTTTTTTATTTCGAGTACACTTGGATATATTGAGGTTACATATATGAATGCAATATTTATAAAACGTTGTCTGTATATCTTAATGTCGAGTTAAAGGCCAGGCCACCTAACAGGGTTGATGATGATTATACATGATCTCTAATCAACGATATCACTGAAATTCGGAATAAACACAAGATTTCTTACTTTATACTTGGAGGAGACTTCAATCATCCGGATATAAAGTGGCCATCTCGACAAATTACTGGTCGATCGGTCCTAACAAGAGTAACTGCAATATGCAAGATGACCTAGCCTTGGATCAGATTGTGGATTTTCCAACAAGAGATGACAAAACACTTGACCTCTTCTTTGTCTCCCACTTTTCCCTGGTAAATTTTCAAACCTCTGCCAGCATTTGCAAAATTATTTTGTTATGATGGACACACTTATTACGCCTACCTTAGCCAAACACAAGGAAAATTTTCCTATGGAAGAGAGACACACAAGCAATCCAGGAAAGCTTGAAGAACCTGGCAACCGAATCAGTGATAAATAATGACATCAATGTTTCATGGACCCAGTTTAAAAACCATGTTACAGACATGATACAGAAGCATGTACCAACATAAGGCTTACCATAAGGCCAGATCCACCCAAAACCCAGAGGACTGGACTTTTTTAAAGGCAATATGAGAGGGAATTTAGAAGGGCTCATGACAGCTACATTGACGAGATCTTCTGCAGCGACCTCCACAGCAATCCGAAAAGATTCTGGTCTTATCTCAAGGATAAAAGACAGGACTCACAAGGTACTGCACCTCTTAAAAAGGCTGATGGTTTGTTATACAGTGACAAGGAATCCAAGGCAGAGATACTCAACAACCAATTCCACTCTGTGTATACCAATGAGAACACCAGTAGCATGCCAGACAAGGGTCCCAGCCCCTACCCGGACATGCATCGTATAAAAGTGTCAAAAAATGGAGTCTACACCCTCCTGAAAAATATCAAAGTCAACAAAGCTACTGGCCCTGACGAGATACCAGCTAAGCTACTACATGACCACGCTGATCAATTTGCACCAATATTAACATCCATTTTCCAATCTTCTGTAGACACAGAAAAGATTCCAGACGACTGGCGACGGGCAAGTATTGTTCCAATTTTCAAGAAAGGGGACAAACATCTAGCTTCGAACTATCGACCTGTATCATTAACATCTATCCCTTGTAAACCACACGAACACATTATACATAGCCAAGTCATGGACCGTCTAGATGAGAATTCCATCCTCTCAGACAGTCAACATGGATTAAATAATTATTGACAAACAAGTTGGTGTCCACCATAAACAGTCTAGCCCAGAATCTAGGAGAAAAAGGTCAAGTAGACATTATCCTGCTTGACTTTTCTAAAGCCTTCGATAAGGTCCCCCACCAGCGGCTAGCTCATAAGCTAAATTACTACGGGGTACGAGGCACCACTCTCCAATGGATTAGAGACTTCCTAACAGATAGGACACAGCAAGTACTTCTACAGGGCCATACTTCCTCAACTGCACCAGTAGTGTCAGGAGTGCCGCAAGGACAGTCCTAGGACATTTACTGTTCCTCCTCTACATTAACGACGTACGACGAAAGGACGCTGTCAGATACTCGCCGTTTTGCAGATGATTGTCTCCTGTGCAGACCCATTACAAATAAGGATGATGCAGTTACCTTAAAGAAGGATCTTGATTCTCTGACCAGATGGGAAGAGGACTGGCAGATGGCATTCCACCCAGAAAAATGTGTAATAATACAAATTACCAACAAGCATAAACCCATCACCGCTACTTACTCTATACATGGGCACCTCCTAGATGTGGTTGATTCTAGCAAATACCTTTGAGATCACCATCAGTAAAGATCTACGATGGGACAACTACATAAATAACATCACATCCAAAGCCAACAAGACACTGGGCTTCATCATAAAATAAAGCACACTGCAGCATACCAGGGACTAGTTAGTCCAATTCTAGAATATGCCTGTGCGGCATGGGATCCCTGGAGCTCCAAGCAAGTCCAACACCTTGAGAAAGTGCAAAGAAGAGCAGCACGTTTCGCCACCAAAAACTACCACGATTACCAACCTGGCAGTGTTACCCAGATGCTTCAAGATGTACACTGGGAACCATTACAAACAAGAAGAATGAAGATAAGACTTATCCTGCTCTACAAGATCGAGCATGCCTTGATGACTATTCCTGCAGATATGTACCTGACATCGAGCAACAGAAGGACTAGAGGCAGCTACACGTACCGTCTACCACAACCCGGATTGATGCAGATCGATATTCCTTCTTTCCGAGGACAATCCTAGACTGGAACAACTTACCATCTGTAGTTGCCTCAGCACCAACATTAAAGTCCTTCCGGTCACAGCTGGACTCATATACGAGGTGCCAGCTGCCCACAAACACCAACTAAGTGTGCCAGTTTTTAACTTTTTATTTTACATAGTGCCCTGATCGGGTTTTTAGCAAGTGTTTTCTTTCTGTCATGTACAAGGCTTTCACTTGGTTTCAAGGATGACATGGGCGAGGAACTCCAGCCTTTTTTAATTATCAACTTCAGGAGACTTGTGAGTTGAATTCCATTTTGTTAAAGAAACGGTTGTCTACTGTAGATCACTAATTTTTCGCGACACCTTATTTTCGCGAGATAATCATTGACGCTTTATTAGCGACACATAATTTTCACGAATTGTTATTTCTCTATATAATCTTAAGGAATTCTTTTAGGCCTATACGCGAGCATGAAATTTTCGTGAGCTCACTGTGTCGCGTAAGTACGCGAAAATAAAGTTCTCGCGAATAAAGTGATTTACAGTATATATTATGGCAAACCGTAATTTTTGTTTGTGAAACGTCCCTAGCTCAAGAAAGTTTTCCAGTCATATTGAAACGCCATCACTTGCTGGTGGAGGGCTAGAAATTTTGACATTGCAGCCATAGTACTGCCTCAGTCCTGAGCAGTACAGTAACTAAGGACTCTGGTCCCATAACCATAAACTGAGAATATACTTAAGTCAAAATTTCAAATCAATATAACTTTTTCAAAATATTGATAATGAAACTAAATTTACATCATTTGTTGGAATTTGTATATATTATACATAACTGCAAAATTTTAAGAACATATGTTGAATAAAACTGAAGTTATTCAGAATCAAATTTTGATTTAAGTCTATTCTAAGTTTATGGTCATGGGGCCAGGTTAGTTAATACAGTCTCATCTCAGTGGAACGTAAGGATCAATTCCTTATACTTAGGACCCTAAAGCAAACGCTTAAACCACAGTTACGGGGACGACCAATACCTTTGAATTATCCGTATGAAATTGTTTAATGTGTGGACATGTTACACCTTTTTATGTTACTGACTTTGAACAAATATGTTCTTTGAGTTTTTTTTAAAAATTTATAATTAATTTACACCACTTTTAGAATATGCTGTAGCACATAATTATGGCTGAAGTTTGTCCTTTATAACAGTGCATATATTGTGAGGAGTAAATATAAGGGCTTGGTAGAGATGGATCCGACAATGTATCATAAGTTGGAATTTTATGAAATAAAAGCATCCAGTATAAGTATGGAAGATAAAACTCACATTCGTACGTTTCCTAGAATGTTAATAACATAAAGACTGAAATAACATTTTAATGAATTCCTCTTTAGAAAGTGAACACTGGGTATAAGTAGAATTTCAAGATATTGAATTAAAACCTAGTTCTTCTAAAATCCTTTAAACCCTTATAATAAAGTACCTTACAAACAAAGACAATATTGTTTCAAGCTTTGCATACTGGAACCATAACAAATTGTTCATATAGTCTTTTTAATTTTTTGATATTCTTCGATTTTATAAAAACGGAAGAATACTGGTAGATGGTTCGTATTTTGCCATTTAGCTTTCAATAATACGATTCCTTACATGTAATATAATTCCAGAACACTTACTAGTAATTCTTTTCTTTCTGCTCGAGTCCTGCCGTTCAGATTTCTTCCAATATCTCGCCAATCAAAAGATCGGGGCTCCTTGTACATATAGGGCATTTTAAACTGAAGACTATTTTGTTTGAGATGTTTTTAAAGACGTTCAATATCTAAGCATAGTAATGTCTGTTTGAAATAAAGGAAATTGGAAGCAACAGTTTGGGAATATCTGAAGGTATTGCAGGATAATTATAGACTTCAGCTTGAAATATAGTAGAGGGCAAGAATATACATTTTTCATAATCACTTTTAGCTATGTATTTATTCCCCTCTTATATTACACCGAGAAATGATGAATTACTTAGGTATGATTATATTTCCTGGGGGTGCGATTTTTATTTTATCTTTCTTTTTTCAACGACATCGTATACATGTATTCAGCTGAGAGGTATTTGATTCATAACGATAAATACTTGCGAATTATCAGACCCAACACTCCCTTTAATTTACGAAACTCACAATATTGACCACCCACACTTTAAATGATTACAAATTATTTCTTATAAACTTTTTTCTTGGAAATATCGAAGTAAAAATGCTGTCAATTTAATGTTCTAACTTCTTCCTTTGATGTTCAAATCATAACATGAACTGAAGGATAAAAAGAAATTAGCTAGAATTCACATTGTATTAGTTTAGAATGACCAGGCTACAAGCGGGCCTAAAATCTAAAGTAAAAAAAACGTGAATATATATTTTTTTCACTTCGGGAATTGTTTCGCCTATATTGTTTGTTTGATGCAGCCTGCTGTTTTCCATCCAGTTCGATAATGTTTACTCATATAGATTCACCATATACCGTTGAAGGGTTTTAATTTTAGACTTGTACTCAGCACTTAGGATCTTTGAGCAATGAGAGATCTTTTTCGTGCCATCCACCTTTTCTGACACTTCATTTTATTAACGGGACTAAACCCAAATGACCAGTCTCCACGTCCTGCACTTAATTCAACCCGCGAAAAAATCAGTTACATGTGTATTCACTATCTTGAATATGAAGCATGTCTATTTGATCAGAAAACATCACATATAATGTTCTCTCAATTCCTCAGGTTTCGTTAGACAATGCATGAGGTCATAGACCATATCTTGACAATGTAAAACACCATCCAAGTTCCCTTACAAAATATTCAGGCTCCGAACTTGGAACTCCATCACAAAAGGACAGAATATTTAAAAATGTTTCTTAGAGGAACGAAACAGATTTATTTAATCGTTTTCATTCACAAAGTCTTGGTAAAAAAAATCAACATATAAAAAAAAATAGGAGGCTTAACCTGTAACAGTTTTAATGTACTCTTCATATAAACATTTGATACAAATATAAACAGTATTTTTAACTGCTTTACTAACAATTACTGTTCCGTGTAGCCTGGAGGATAATTGATGACGAAGCCTGCGGGGCAGTTTGGAGTCTGGCAGCATTTACCTGGACCAGGTGGGTTCAGTGAGCAGACAGGTGGTAGCTGCCAATCAACGCATCTGTAAGTATTTAAAAACTAATTTTGACGATGTTCTTGTATTTGTCAAATAATAATGTAACGCATAAATGAATATGTTTTAAAAAATATGATAACACATGTAACGCAGAGTATGATAATTACTTTAAAAGAAAACTCACTTGTTTTTACATGTGTAATAACCTCTAGAAGCATCTGCGCATGTGCATGTGTATTTACATCCATCGTCGAATGTTTGCCCTTGTTGATACAATTGTCCATTGTAGAAACATCCCTGGGTTTGACCTTTTGAAAAATTATCCAGTTTGAAATAATTGTATATATTATAGCAAATTGAGTTCATGTTATTGGTATCAAATTTAAGTAACTTATATTTTGAACAAAATAATATGTGACGTCTATTCTAACTTATTACATTTAAATTATTGTAAGATACACTTAGTAGAATCTTCAATTGCATTTCATTCTATGAAATTCAAGTATACGAATTTGTTATCGATAGATACCAATTTTGTAATTATTTGCTAAAAAATGTATAAGAATGTCCAATATACACTTATCCAGATCTCATATATAGATTATATTATATATATATATATATATATATATATATATATATATATATATATATATATATATATATATATATATATATATAATTAACAATAGAACAACCAGTTTTCAATATTAAATTTCGTAACCAGTCTACATATAATTGTCATCTTGTATACAAGAACTTCTTTTGTGCTAACAGTTGTTGCCGTTTGGATGAAAGAAAGAACAGTTGCCTCTTTATCTACTTGATAGTATATGAGATGCACATACCTGTCATGGTACCGGTTCCTCCAGTTCCTGTCATGGTACCATTTCCGGTTCCTGTCATGGTACCAGTTCCGGTTCCTGTCATCGTACCGGTTCCACCGGTTCCTGTCATGGTACCAGTTCCAGTGCTCCCAGTACATTGAGGCTGACCACAACACTGTCCACTTGGTTTAACAATGACACAACCTTGTGGGAGGTTAGTATACTGAGGACATCTATTTTAGATTAAAAAAAAATTGGATTGTAATTTCTGTATAACAATTAAGAAGGTTTATTTCTTTGTTTCTTTCCCTTTCTCCTAGCCTATCTAATACTTACAGTGCCCTACACACATAATATCCACGGGATGCATCTGAACAAGTGCAGTTATAGTCACATCCATCATTCCATTGTTCTCCTTGTGTGTACAGTTGTCCTTTGTACAAGCATCCGCCACCTAAAAGAAGGGCAATCATTATTAGATATTCTCGGATAAACAGAAATTTGCTCATATGTGAAATATTCTACATTGTATTGGTCATTTAAAACTGCAACAAGAAATGCATAATTGACATTTGCAATGATGACTTCACATTTGCTGTGAAATCCATGTATATAATACAATTTTCCACTAAAATCTTTTCTTTGATAACTGTTATCATAGAAGATATATTGCAGAATACAGCCTACGGTAGAGATTCACGCCACAGAGAACTGTTTTTGAAGTACAAGAATTGTACTCCAACAGTCCGTTCTCAAAAGGGATAAATCCTACTTGTTACAACTTCCATTATCAAACCCGTTCCCTTTCCTGTGAGTAACCTAGCTACATTTTATTCCATATAATTTTAGTAATATTTTTGTGAGGAATATTTTATTCATACCAGTTCCTGTGAAAGAACTGCCTGGAACAGACGTCACCATTCCTATTCCTGTCATTCCACCTTGGGTTCCGGTTCCAGTACCGCCAGTTCCGGTTCCTGTTCCAGTCATACCACCAGTATTTCCGGTAACAATTATGGTACCATTTGGTCCTAAGATAAGAGTTTTCGCTTAGAAAACTATGACTCCAATGAATTACTTTCATTACGAGAATAAAACTACATATCTCTATTGATACAAACAGAGTATGCATGTAGTCTAAAATAAGAAATTTAGTCGCATCTCCTTTGATATATGTGATCTTAATTACCACAGAATCCACAGTAGGCGGGGCAGTTCTTCACGGCCCAAGAGATGTAAGGTTCTACACAAGAACTCTTGGTAAATTCAACACAATTAGGTAGAGTATCCTGACAAGCCCCTGTAAATAAATGTCAATACATGTACAGATAATACGAAAATAAAAGCCTTTTACGTATAAGGTAAGGGGAAATGCTAAAAAAACCTCTTTTTCCTCAAGTTTTATGTGTTTTCCCAAATGTTTTTTCCATTTATTTTCACGTTTAAGATATAATACCCCTTCGTAAATAGAGAATATTCTTTTTTGTCAATTCTTATTTTCTGCATTTGAAAGTGAGACCGGAATGAAAAATAAAAAACCCCCCGAACTTTGAATATCCAACGACCAAAATATGGAATATATTTTGATGATAACAACGAAAAAATAATCAAAAAACAAAGAAACAAAACAAAATCCTGACAAAATATTTACCTGTTCCTGTTCCAGAAGTTCCTGTCCCAGAAGTTCCGGTTCCTCCAGTTCCTAAATCATGTAAAAATCATTTATTACAATCAGTTCAAAGAACACCTTTAATTGAATCAATGGACAAAAACAATAAAATGAAATCAAAACTATTGACACTTCAACTGGGAACAAGTCTATATTCTCAATACCTTTTTTCAATTTTATTCCCGTTAATGAGTATTTGGAACTTAACGTACAAGAATGTAAAAAGCAAATATATCAGACAAGAACAAAATGTGGTGATTTTTTCTTCCAAAAACTAAAAGTGTAAGGAATGTTACAAGTGCTATCCACTTTAAATTCAAATATCTTCAAAAAATTTTGCTCTTCAAAATCAGGTCAAAATTTTCTTCTTGATATATTTTTATGTTTGATAGAACAAAAAAAGGGCAAATCTACGATTTCCATAATTTAATTTACGGTAAAGTATAGGTATATTCTCAGCTTTTTTATTAGTCCCTTCGTAGTCTTATATGTATCATAAGGCTATTTGCGTGTTTTATAACTAAGAACCCTGCTTTCTTGAGAAAAGTTTTACAGGTGTCCTAGAGATAATATTTTGGAAAAGTTTAGCTGTCTTTCTAAACCTATATCATTTCCTTGAATGATAGACGGTTTAAGCCAAGTTTGGTCGTAAAATTCCCATTGGATTTGAAGAAAAAGGCTATGGTAAACACACAAAGAAGCCAAAACTGCTCTTTGCAAATCCATAGCAAACTAACAGAACAAATTACTATTACAAGCAGTAGAATAAATAATTTTTAAAACAAAAATTTTCTTTTAAAATTACAGAATAAACTAAATTAACAAAATTTTCTCCGCAAAGCTCTCTTAATGTGTTTTTGATAATATTTCATTGTTCGAAATCTTTTCTTTGTAAGAGAGGAATATCATTCATATTGTTAGTAAATTGTATTGGCAAAAATACTAAAGAATGATTAAAAGAAATGTTTGTTCCTAACTAAGCCTCACCAGTTATCATGGAGGGTGCCACTGGAACTCCTGCCGATATATAAAATGAAAAAGCAAACAGCATTAAAACAACAAGCAAAGCTCAGACAAAAGCCTGCAAGGAAAATAGGCAAGTACTAAATTGAAACAAATATGTTTATCCTTGTCAGACCATGGACCTCCTGTTGGTATATAAAAAAGCAACAGCGAAACAAACATGCACAGCATTAAGCAATGGCATGATCATGATTTACGCCTGTTTGAGATACAAATTCTTCACGTTAAATATTACAATTCAAGTCATTGTTAAAATATGAATATGAATTACTTTTTGATTATATGAATGACTGTTGAAAGAAAAAACACGAGATGCAAAAAATACAACATATGATTTCTGGTCAATATCATTTTGCAAGGCGTTTTGCCAAAATAGACAGTTCCATAAATCGTTTTTAGTTTAATAAGGAGAGTAAGGACTTCATTAAATACTTCTTTAATCGTGTTTCAAAATTATTTCTGTCATTCTATAGCTTTTAAATATCTACCTAAAAGTATCGAAATTATATTCAAAGAAAAAATTATTAAGTAAAAACTTCATTGGCAAATATATCCATTTAAATTTAACGATAGTAATATAAAGAACAATGACTGCCACCAGAAATTAGTGATGTTGATGAAGATATACACAATGCAGAACATTAACAAAAATGTGAAAAGCTGCATACAAAAATTCTTTGCAATATGCTCTTCAGCAGCGTCAAGCCTCATAAAAAAGATATTTTAATGACAAAGCACTAACCTGTCACTGTTCCACCACTAGTACCAGTTCCTGTGGCACCTATAATCAGAAACAAGTAATGTAAATGAGGAATAGTTATTGCTTATACAATCGATTGAGCAAGGTGAATCACAAACCAAAATATTTTTATCAATCCACAATATAGTTCAGTTATTAAAATAATTAAAATAAAACTGATGGCTTTTAATTTGGAAGGTGTTTTCCCCTAAAGAAAGAATTAAATGTCTTTAAAAGCACTTTATGTGCGATTGTCCTTGAAAATTTTGAAATCAGCAAACCCGTTTTAAATCATTTCCATATTCATATAAAGAGTTAATTTGACAGTTTGATTAATTTTCATTGGAAAACAAAGACAGGAGCAAACATAAAGAATTCCTTCTCAGAAAAATTAAGCTAAATATATACATATTGTGAAAACTTGAAATAATCTTTGTTTTAATTTGACTCACCACAGTATCCACATGTCTTGGGACAGTTATATTTGGCCCATCCAGTAAACTGTCCAGTACAGGATTGGGTGCCAAAGTCTTTACAGTTTGGAATTTTGTCAGCGCATACTCCTGGGGAAGATGTTGTCTGAGTTGCTGTGAAGAAAAATTCTCTTATTATCTTTATATTATAGTTTTAGTTAAAATTATTTTTCATACCATGTATTGTGTCTTCTACAGAAACTATGGACGTATTATAATTTTTATTAAGTATTAAAAATGTATTAAAAGTTATTGCATTTGTATGTCCAGTTAATTAATTATAATCCCTATGGGTAAGTGGAAAAAATAAGTAACATTCATATCATAATCAAGTCTGAAATTTAGTAGTGGTTAGTGAATAAGAAATTACTTGCGGTGCCATTTCCACAGAATCCACAGAATTTAGCGCAGTTATCCTTTGCCCAGCCAGCGTAGGGTTCATGACATGCGTAACTTCCGTAAGATGCGCAGTCAGCTTTGACGTCACGGCAAGAGGCAGGACCAGTTGGATTGCACTCTGGTTTCTGACAACACTGGTCGTTTGCGTCTGGTACTAAATGACATTCAGTGGGCAGTGTTCCATATCGTGGACATCTTTGAGGTAAAAGTAATTGTTTTGTTTTTTAATACTTTTATACTTTTATGTGCTCATTTTAATACATTAAAGGGATTCAAATAATTATAGCAGCAAAAATATAATACCTATCACTGCAACGGTAGATACCCTTTGTTGCATCGATACATTCGCAGTTGTAGTCACAGCCATCTTGCCAGGTCTGACCTTGCTGATATATCTGTCCCTTGTAAATACAGGCACCTGAAAAGAGTATTGAACAAGACAAAGTAAGTATTGTTCTTCATATGTTATTTAATTTTTAACAGATTTTGTTTCCGATATTAGTTTTTGGTTTTTGTTTTATATTTGCATATTCGTACGTTTGGTGGTTATATTATTTATTTATTCATGTTTCTTGATTACAGGATGAGATTTTATTAATATTTTAGCGAAAATATATAACAAGTTTTCGAACTCAACATTTAC